>NC_142373.1:745850-915850 GCF_059441005.1 Hippichthys cyanospilos
CTCCCCTTAGTTTTAAGAGCACAAGCTAATTAGTCCTATGATGAAAACCGGACATTTGCACAAATTTTGAAAACAAGCACGGACGCACCGCACCGGGCAAGATGCAAAAAGTGGACAAAACGAGGACGTTCAGTCACAGTCAATTTTATCACATACAGCAGTTTAGCATCACCTGCGGTAGCCGCTGCTAACACCATTGACAACACAGCCAACATCGAACTCCCAAACGTCAACTTTCTCTGTTTAAACGACATCCAAATTACACATCGTCTGTCGAAAACTAACATCTTAGCTGCTTTGCTGTAAACGAATTTACTCGTTACCTTAATCTCGTCCGAATCACGATGGTGTCTACATCTGATAATATGATCACACCCGCTTCATACTGTCTGTGGTTGAAGGCATTTCGCGCGCTCTCTGCAGTTTCCGGTCACGTGCAAGAGTGCGGTCACAGCATTCATGCCATGACAGTTGACACATTTACATTTAATCAGACACAGCGCTTGACAATATATAGAGGATCGAAAGTGACAAAAATAAATAAATAAACAAAAGGTTGAAAAAATAAGTTTCACTCAATGAAAAAATATTTCACTGAATGTATTGTTGATTATTTAAATTAGTAATGTATATATATATATATATATATATATATATATATATATATATATATATATATATATATATATATATATATATATATATATATATGCAGGTTTCCTGTGGGCATGTAATCAAAGCTAGTAAGTAGGTTTAAAACACTTGGCTTGAATGAGACATCTGAACCTCTCAGGTTTCTGCCTCGATAGCAATATGGCCACGGCACATGTGCAGTTGTGTTGCTCTCATTGTAGCTCTTTCACCCAATTGTAATCCATCCTTTTGAATCATCCATCCATCCATCCATCCATCCATCCATCCATCTTCTACCGGGTCGGGTCGCAGGGGCAGCAGCTTGAGCAAGGAAGCCCTCTCCCCGGCCACTTCATCCAGCGCTTCCGGAAGGATCCCCAGGCGCTCCCAGGCCAGCTGAGTGACATAGTCCCTCCAGCGTGTCCTGGGTCTTCCCCGGGGCCTCCTTCCAGTGGGACATGCCCGAAACACCTCACCTCACCTCACCGAGGAGGTGTCCGGGGGGCATCCTAACCAGATGCCCGAACCACCTCAGCTGGCTCCTCTCAATGCGGAGGAGCAGCGGCTCGACACTGAGCCCCTCCCGGATGACCGAGCTTCTCACCCTATCTCTAAGGGAGAGCCCGGACACCCTACGGAGGAAACTCATTTCGGCCGCTTGGATCCGGGATCTTGTTCTTTCGGTCACTAACCACAGCTTGTGGCCATAGGTGAGGGCAGCTTCACACTCGGCCAGCAGCTTCACACTCGGCTGCGAACCGCTCCAGTGAGAGTTGGAGGTCACGGCCCGAAGAAGCCAACAGCACCAATTCATCCACAAAAAGCAAAGATGCAATGTTGAGGCTCCCAAACTGGACCCCATCAACACTTCGGCTGCGCCAAGCAATTCTGTCCATAAAGATAATGAACAGAATTGGTGGCAAAGGGCAGCCTTGACGGAGTCCAACCCTCAGTGTAAACGAATTCAACTTACTGCCGGAGCTTAGTCCGCATTTCCGACAGCAAGGCGGACATTGGCAGTAAGTCGGACATTGGTCGTACAGGGACCGAACAGCCCGTATCAAGGCGTCCGGTACCCCATACTCCCGAAGCTACCCCCACAGAGATCCCAGAGGGACATGGTTGAACGTCTTCTACAAGTCCACAAAGCACGTAGACTGGTTGAGCGATCTCCCATGCACCCTCGAGGACCCTGCCGAGGGTGTAGAGCTAGTCCACTGTTCCACGGCCAGGACGAAAACCACACTCCTCCTCCTGAATCTGAGACTCAACCTCCCAACGAACCCTCTTCTCCAGCACCCCTGAATAGACCTTACCGGGGAGGCTGAGGAGTGTGATTCCCCTGTAGTTCGAACACACCCTCCGGTCCCCCTTCTTATAAAGGGGGACCACCACCCCAGTTTGCCAATCCAGGGGCACTGTCCCCGACGTCCACGCGATGTTGCAGAGGCGTGTCAGCCAAGACAGCCCTACAACATCCAGAGCCTTCAGGAACTCTGGGCGGATCTCATCCACCCCCGGGGCCTTGCCACCAAGGAGTTTTTTGACCACCTCAGTGAGTTCAGCCCCAGAGATGGGAGAGCGCACCTTGGTGCCCGAAGACTCTGCTTCCTCAGGGAAAGACGTGTCGGTGGGATTTAGGAGGTCTTCGAAGTATTCTGCCCACTGATTCACAACGTCCCGAGCAGTGCCCCGTCTCCACTTTACACAGTGTCAATGATGCACTGCTTCCCTCCTCTGAGACGCCGGATGGTGGACCAGAATTACTTTGAAGCCATCCAGAAGTCGCTTTCCATGGCCTCGAATTCCTCCCACACTCGAGTTTTTGCCGTGGCGACCGCCGAAGCCGCACTCCGCTTGGCCAGTCGTTACCTGTCAGCTGCCTCTGGAGTCCCACAGGCCAAAAAGGCCTGATAGGACTCCTTCAGCTTGACGGCATCCCTTACCGATGGTGTCCACCAGCGGGTTCGGGATTGCCGCCATGACAGGCACCAACCACCTTACGGCCACAGCTCCTGATCCGCTGCCATGACAATGGAGGCGCGAAACATGGTCCACTCGGACTCAATGTCCCCCGCCTCCCCCGAGACATGGGAGAAATTCTGCCGGAGGTGAGAGTTGAAACTCCTTCTGACAGGGGACTCTGCCAGACGTTCCCAGCAGACCCTCATACGTTTGGGCCTGCCAGGTCTGGCCGGCATCCTCCCCCACCATCGAAGCCAACACGCCACCAGGTGGTGATCAGTTGACAGCTCCGCCCCTCTCTTCACCCGAGTGTCCAAAACATGCGGCCGCAAATCCGATGGTACAACTACAAAGTCGATCATCGAACTGCGGCATAGGGTGTCCTGGTGCCAAGTGCACATATGGACACCCCTATGTTTGAACATGGTGTTCATTATGGACAATCTGTGACGGGCACAGAAGTCCAATAACAACGCACTGCTCAGGTTCAGATCGGGGGGGCCGTTCCTCCCAATCACGCCCCTCCAGGTGTCACTGTCATTGCCCACGTGAGCATTGAAGTCCCCCAGCAGAACAAAGGGGTCTCTGGAGGGAGCACTCTCCAGCACACCCTCCAAGGACTCCAAAAAGGGTGGGTACTCTGAACTGCTGTTTTGTGCATAGGCACAAACAACAGTCAGGACTCATCCCCCCACCCGAAAGCGGATGGAGGCTACCCTCTCGTCCACTGGGGTAAACCGCAATGTACAGGTGCTGAGCTGGGGGGGCAACAAGAATGCCCACACCAGCTCTGCGCCTCTCACCGCGGGCAACTCCAGAGTGGAAGAGAGTCCAACTTCTCCCGAAAGGACTGGTACCAGAGCCCAAGCTGTGTGTGGAGGCAAATCCGACTATATCTAGTCGAAACTTCTCAGCCTCGCACACCAGCTCAGGCTCCTTCCCCGCCAGAGAGGTGACTTTCCATTTCCCTCACACAGGTGGTGAGCCCATGTGAGGGGGGACCCACGTCATCCCTTTGGGCTGAGCCCGGCCGGGCCCCATGGGTGCAGGCCCGGCCACCAGGCACTCGCCAACGAGCCCCACTTCCAGGCTTGGCTCCAGAGGTGGGCCCCGGTGACCCGCATCCAGGCGAGGGAAACTTAAATCCATTTATCCTTTTCTTCATATGGGGTTTGTGAGCCGTGTTTAGTCTGGAACCTCACCTAGGACCGGTTTGCCATGGGTGACCCTACAAGGGGCCTGAAGCCCCCGACAACTTAGCTCCTAGGATCACTGGAACTCGCAAACCCCTCCACAGCGTTAAGGTGACGGCTCACCTTGAATCATTTAAATGACAAAAAAACCCCAAACTTTTCTTTTTTTTTTTACAGTGTTTAATTCTAGCTCTTTTATGTGAGCGATGCAGGAGTGAATGTCTAATATCTGTAGCATTATATACTAATCTGCCACTGCATCCCCCACATGTGGGGTGTTTATTGAAACGCTTTGTTTCGCCAAATACCGTATTTTCCGCACTATAAGGCGCACCTAAAAGCCTTAATTTTTTTAAAAAGCTGATGGCGTGGCTTATAATCAGTTGCGCCTTATAGATGGATCAATATTTGGATTGGGATTCGTAGATTGGGAATGAACTGATAAAGTAAGGTTCACCTGTTTCTTTTGTGTTTACAGTTGAACAAGGTTGGTCATATTGACATTGAGTTATTACGCTATTGAGAGTTTGTAATTATTATTTGAGTTATTATTGTTTTACCTTTGAGTACAGTCGGCCCCCGGTTTACGAACACCCTCTTTTACGAACATTTCGACTTACGAGCGTGGTCCGCGAAGTTTTTTGTCCCCCACTTACGCACAGACCATTCGCCTTACGAGCAATCTGACATGCCGGCCATTGTATTTGTTCATATATTTTCACCTTGCCACATCATCAAAATCAGTAGTTAAAGCTTGTCACGGCAACGTGGAACGATATTGCTCTTACAATGTCACAGTCACTGTCTCAGTCACGGTGTCAGTCACGGTCTCACTCACGGAGATGCTATTGGCCGGCGTCACGTCAATCACAGAAATGCCGATATGCTATTGGCCGAACGCCTTTATCTAGCTTGATGGCACAGCTGGTCGGGACGGAAGGAAGGAGAGAAAATCAGTCAAAAACGGAAGGAAGGAATGTTGTGGAGACTTTGCAAACTTTATCTGTTAGACATGGCTTCTAAAATTGTAAGTGGCGGTAAAGGAAGAAGTAAGGGGATGATGACAATAGAAACCAAGCATGAGATAATAAAAAAATACAAAGGAGGCGCGTGCATAGTTAACCTTGCTCGTGAGTATGGCCGTAACCGCTCGGCAATCTTCTAAGGGCAAGACTTTCCTTGCCGGGGGACAGACCTCGCTCGACAACAAAATGGAGAGGCTTCTTCTATTATGGATTAAAGAGAAGCAAATCGCCGGTGATATGTTTTAGTTTCAGAAAAGTTTTTGTTTAAGAAAATAAATAAATTCTGCGGGTTGGCCTCTGCTCACATCCGTCTCCACTCAGCTCAAGTCACGTCGCCCCAGAGGAAGATGTCATTTATCCTTTGTTTATCCATGCTTGTTATATTAACTGTACAGTAGATTATGGTACTAATTTTAAATATGTGTGTAAATTCGTGATGGTTTTAACTATGAATTCGCCATGCGTCGCCAGTCAATGTGTGCATACAATTGACCTCGCTTTGCTACATTAACGAAAGCGACCTCGCTTTGCTACATTAACGAAAGCATTTGCTCATGCATGACACGGTAACGCTGATATGCTATTGCTCTTACAATGTCACAGTCTCTGTTTCAGTCACGGTGTCAGTCACGGTCTCACTCACGGAGATGCTATTGGCCGGCGTCACGTCAATCACAGAAATGCCGATATGCTATTGGCTGAACACCTTTATCTAGCTTGATGGCACAGCTGGTCGGGACGGAAGGAAGGAGAGAAAATGAGTCAAAAACGGAAGGAAGGAATGTTGTTAAGACTTTGCAAACTTTATCTGTGAGACACGGCTTCTAAAATTGCTAGTGGCGGTAAAGGAAGAAGTAAAAGGATGATGACAATAGAAACCAAGCAGGAGATAATAAAAATAAAAAAAAAATACGAAGGAGGCGCACGCATGGCTTGTGAGTATGGCCATAACCGCTTGGCACTCTTCTAAGGGCAAGACTTTCGTTGCTGGGGGACAGACCTCGATCGACAACAAAATGGAGAGGCTTCTTCTATTATGGATTAAAGAGAAGGAAATCGCTGGTGATATGTTCTAGTTTTGAGAAAAGTTCCCGTTTAAGAAAATAAATAAATAAATTCTGCGGGTTGGTCTCTGCTCCCCTCCGCCTCCACCCAGCTCAAGTCACGTCGCCCCAAAGGTAAATGTCATTTTTCCTTTGTATATTTATGTTATTTAATTTAACTGTACAGTAGGTTATGTTACTCGTTTTTAATATGTGTATGAAGTCGTGATGTTTTTACCTAAGGTTTTTGCACGCGTTGCACACATTCACGAATTAACATAGGTTTGGATTGCCCGTCATACGAGCAGTTCGAGTTACGAGCGTAGCCGCTGAACGGATTAAGTTCGTAACACGGGGGCCCACTGTATTTCTATATTGTGATTAAATTTTTTTTTAGATGTCATTAATTGAGTGTGCGCCTTATACTCCGGTGCGCCTTATAGTGCAGAAAATACGGTAGTTTATTTTTATCCTCGTATACTCGACCACTACACTGACATGATTTACTGGACTAAATAACAACAACAATAAACACTTACTTGTCTGTAAGCTTGCGACTGTTGGAGCTTGACACCTGTGACATAAAACATACTGTATAGTCAAAATAGGTTTGAGAGAATGACTGCTCCTTTAAGTGCAAGTTACAACAGATCACGCTACAAGCTCTGGTCCTTGACAGTCAGTCTTTTGTGTTTTTCAGGTTCCTCTCCCCATTCCTACCTGATTCAAATGATTAGGTCTTCAAGCTAGGCCTGCAGAAGCTTATATTATTGTAATTATTTGAATCAATATGTTTGGAAGGGAACTATCGAAAACGTACAGGATACCAACTCTCGAGGACTGAACTTTGACATCCATGCAATAGATAATGTTTTTTTAAAAAAAAAAAACATTATTTGACTGATTTCAGTGTGTGGCATTGTAATACAACATACCTGTGTTGTGGCATTGTAATACAACATACCTGTGTTGTTTCTATTCATTGGTTTATCTTCCTGGACCTAATTCAAAAAAGAAAACATGTTTTATTTGAAGGGTCTCCTACATTTATTGATAATACTTTTTGTTCAAAATAGATCAGATGACTTATTAAAGAAGATACTCACATACTGGATTTTACTTAAAAAAACACCTTACAATACAGCCCAATTGATAAATCTACACGTGCTTTTCTACAAATTTCAATCTAAGGTCACCCATATCAATACTTTTTTCATCTTTTGCATTAACCCTTTCACTCCCATTCTGACAATCCATCCCGCAACTTTTCAAAAAAGTGGCAGTGGGTATAGGAATGGTAGCTGATACACGGGGCAGGAACACGCGGACAGCAGGCGGACCGGATCAAGCTAACGAGAGGGGCTGACGCAAGGAAGATCAGAACTGAAAGGCAAAACAAACCCAAAAACCCACAACTAAACTTGCCTCAACAAAAGAAAACCCAGGCAGAACGTGACGATATATTTATGTTACCCTAGGTTACACTGATTACAAAGTATTGTAGGTGTTAGGTGATAATTTTCCCTTCTCTGGCATGTCCCCGGGGACGACCCAGGACACGCTGGAGGGACTATGTCGCTTGGCTGGCCTGGGAGCGCCTGGGTATTCTTTTAGAGGAGCTAGCTGGATGAAGTGGCCGGAGAGAGGGAAGTCTGGGCTTCCTGTCTTAAGCTGCTGCCCCCGCGACCCAACCCTGGAACACAACAGTAGAAGATGGATGGATGGATGGATGGATGGATAGATGGATCGATGGATGGATGGATAGTATCGTGTTGTGTATGGTATCGTCTATGGGATATATAGTCCCAGTGGTATTTCTTGGTGTAAACGGAAGTGTTTTTTTGTTTTTTTTTATTAATTTTGCAAACTATCCTAGAGTCTAGGATAACTTGTCTAGGACCTAGACCTATGGCATATATTACTTGTTTATAAGTTAAAAAAAAAAAAAAGAATCGGTCGTGAAAGGGTTAAAAAAAGGCCTGTGCTAGGGGTGATTTTAGCTGTGTCATGGGGCTGTTATAGCCTCACTTATTATGAAACGCTATCCTAATCATGGAATCAGTATCTCTATTCTCCGATCATGGCAGAGAAAAAGAGTATGCACTTATCGATTGCAAAGTCTTTTATGACTCAGTAAATTATACCCTTATAATAATTATATGAGCAAAATTTGAAAAACTTACCTCCATTAATCCTACACCGGACTTCATGCGTCTTTGAAGGTATTTCTGGTGATGCTGAAATGTTGAATTCTCCATCGAAATCTTTCCATTTGATTTTCTTCATTGAGAAGTCAATCAGTCATGAAGAAGTGTCGTGGGGTAGGGGAATCAAAAGCAACAGTTTGCAGAGGTGGGATGGCCCCTCCCCTTGCCAATTTCGTATCGCTCCAACTTATTCAGTATTGTGCACATGTCACTTTGCAAAATCAGCTGCTTTTAAGCACACTGTGGTCAATTTGCATCAACATTTACAGCACAAAAGTTATGATCGTTAAAACACAAGTACACCCCTCCCAAAAAAAGTAAATATTCTTAAAGCACCATAATGCTCAAGCTACTGTGTGACATGGAATTTAAATGAAACATAATGACTGTGTTTTGTTACTGATATAAATTGTTTCAAGGTTGGGTTCATAGATTGTTGGACGGCAGCCAAGGGCGGGGACCTTGGCCCACCGATCCCTGACTAAAGAAGCTAGCTCCTGGGACAAGAAATGTCACTTCTCTGACAGGGAAGGAGTCTGGGCTAGTCTACGAGTCTGAGAAGTCCCTAGATACAGTCTAGATAAAGTCAGACGTGCCTCCACACACAGCTTGGGCTCTGGTACTAGTTTTCTCAAGAGGGTTTGGATTCTATTCACTGGAGTTGGCCATAGGGAGAGGCACAGAGCAGGAGTGGGCATACTTATTGCCCCACGGCTCTGCACCTGTACATTGGTTTCTACCCCGGAAGACGAGAGGGTAGCCTCCTTCGGGTGGGGTATGCATTCTGACTGTTGTTTATGCCTGTGCACCAAACAGCAGCTTAACTTGAGCTACCCACCCTTTCTGGAGTCCTTGAAGGGTGTGCTGGGTAGCGCATTCTCTGGGGACTCACTTGTTCTGCATGGGCACTTCAATGCTCACGTGGGCAATGACAGAGAGACCTGGAGAGATGTGATTGAGAAGAATGCGCCCCCTATCTGAAACCGAGCAGTGTTTCGTTATTGGACTACTGTGTGGATTGTCCATAATGAACACAATGTTCAAGCATAAGGGTGTCCATCTGTGTACTTGCCACCAGGACACCCTTTGCCATAGTTTGATGATCAACTTTGTGGTCGTATCATCAGAAATCCCACCGCAAAATTGGTCATTCAAGTGAAGACCATACCACCGCCTGGTGGTGTGTTGGCTCCGTTGGTGGGGAAACATGTTGATCAGACCTTGCAGACGCAAACGTATCGCAAGGGTTTGCTGGGAACGTCTGGCAGAACCCCCTGTCAGAAGGTGTTTCAACTCTCACCTTCAGCAGAATTTCTCCCACGTCCCGGGGGAGGTGGGGACATTGAGTCCAAGTGGACCATGTTCCGTGCTTCCATTGTCGCGGCGGCTGATCTGAGTTGTGGCTGTGAGGTGATTGCTGCCTATCGTAATGGCAATCCGTGAACCCGCTGGTAGACACAAGCAGTAAGGGGTGCTGTCAAGCTAAAGAAGGAGTCCTATCGGGTCTTTTTGGCCTGTGGGACTCCAGGGGCAGCTGACAGATACCAGTTGGCCAAGCAGAGTGTGGCTTTGGCAGTCGCAGATGAAAAACAACTTCTGGATGGCTGAGGAACTTCTGGTCCACCATCCGGCGTCTCAGGAGGAGGAAGCAGTGTACCATTAACACTGTATACAATGGAGATGGTGCGCTGCTGACTTCAACTCGGGACATCATGAGCCGATGGGCAGATTGAAGACCTTCTCATTTTCACTAACCTGTCTTCCTTTGAGAAAGCAGAGTATGGAATCTCCAATGTGGGCTCTCCTATCTCTGAGGCTGAAGTCACCGAGGTGGTCAAAAATATCCGGACACCCTGGTATGGGCTGTTCAGTCCCTGTACGAGAGTTTGGACCGCATTTCTGGCAGTAAGTCGGACCCGTGTCTGGTGAGGGTTGGACTCCTCCAAGGCGGCAGGATTGTTACGGATCACTGTTCATTACTTTTATGGAGAGAATCTCTAGGTGCAGCTGAAGCGTTGAGGGGTTCTGGTTTGGTGGTCTCAGAATTTCATCTCTGCTTTTTGATGTGGTTCTGTCGACTTCCTCAGACTGCGACATCCAACTCTCACTGGAGCGGTTCGCAACTGAGTGTGAAGCGGTTGGGATGAAGAACAGCATCGTCAAGTATGAGACCATGGTCCTCTATTGGAAAAGAGTGGAGTGCCCTTTCCGGGTCGGGGATGTGGTCCTGTCCCAAGTGGAGGAGTTTAAATATCTTGGGGTCTTGTTCACGAGTGAGTGTATGATGAAACGGCATATCAACAGATGGATTACACTGTCTGATGTGGTAAAGAAAGAGCTGAGCCAAAAGGGAAAGTGAACCACCCCTACACTAGTAGAAGATGTATGGTTGGATGGTTGTTTCAATATCTAAAGCGCTATATAAATAAAGCACATTTACATTTATGAAATAATCTGTATTGAATGAATATAGTCCAATCTCAAATACAGTAAGCATAATATTTTAAGATTCAAGAGATTTATTGTCAAATATATGGTTGTACCATACAATGAAATTTTTATTCTGTTCACTTCCCCGGGCAACAGACTACATTCCATAAGTGAGCAATAAATAAAAAGCAATAAACAACAAACAGAGACAATGGTGCTAATAATGTAGCGCAGAATATTTAATGATAAATAAAAGTTAAAAAAACATAACCTTGCATGTATTATATGGGTTTTCTCTGGGTACTCTGGCTTCCTCCAATTATTAGACATACACACCATACACAAGTGTCAAAGGTCACCAGCACCTCCTGTAAAAGGCCTTAAACTGAGTTTGTGACCATTTTAACCCACAAATCATTGTGACACATTCACCTAAGAAGTTGAAATTTTATATTCTGCATGTAAAAAGTAGACAGAAGGTTTGTGGCGATTATGACACATACACGCCATACACAAGTGTCAAGGTTCACGTGCATCTCCTGTAAAAGGCCTTACACTGAGACTGTGACCACTTTCACGCACAAATCTTTGCAACACATTCATCTAGGAAGTTGAAATTTTCTATTCTGCATGTGAGGAGAGGCCTCAAAATAGGACATGGGATGCGCACGATTAGGTTTGAGAAAGGCAAGGAGAAGTCCCACGACTCACTAATGGTTCCTGCTGTCTGTTTCACCACCTAGCAAGAGGGTGATCAGCTATTTCTTCTCAATTAGCTTGTTTGTTAGCCATGGCAAACGCGCATGCTCTTTTCATACTTGTCAAATAAAGACTAAAAAGATGACTGAAAATCTTTAAACCTGTATCAAACGCACCGGTTTTGTCTGCTAGCTAAGGACATTAGCAGTAAATTTTGCACCACATAAGTGTACGTTAAGGCAGTGGTTCTCAAAATGGGGTCCGCGGACCCCGTAGACCCGTGGGATGACTACAGGATGCCCATGAAACAAATTTGGTAATTAATTAAACAATATACATTTGCCAGGCTTGGTTTTTGTCATGGTTGAAATTTAGGGAGAGTACGCAAATGCGCCAAGTGAAGCATGTGATGTTACGCATCAGTGATTTCTGTCGCGCTTGCGCACCGGCGTACCACTTATGTGCATGCCTGTGTATATTCTATGATGTAGGCCTTTACCAACAGAGACACCACTGGACCTGCTGCTCACAATTATATAAAATGTTTCAGGGTTCCAGATTAGCTTGAAATAGTGGCATTTTGCCCCCCAAATATTACAAAAAATAAACAGTACATTTTTCATCCACTTGTGCAGATATGAAGAGTATATTTATTGATTATTGAGTACAGGGCCATCATGCAAAAAAAATACAATAAATGTTGGATCCTGCATGACTCTAACAATGAATACTCATCAATTTAACATCAATACAATGAAACGTGAGAAAAATCTGAACACTTGCTTTGCAAATCATTTCACCATGTGCTCCCCTAAGGTTTGTTTCAGTGCTCCTAAAATTTTAAGCTACTGGCTACTGTTTTCCTTGTAACAATACTGTATGTCAGAAGTATTGTATTAAGAATCAAAATCCATTGGCACATACTAATCAGCTTTATAGGGAGTTGTTATCACATTGAGCATTTATGTTCAGCAGTAAATAGTTCATGTTCTCAGATATATAGTAGATAACCTTTATCTTTGTAATAAAATCAAGTTAAATCCTTTCTGAGAGCACCAAAACTATGGTTTTGATGAGGTCAAAGTTCACATTTTAATCATAAGAATCAAGTATGACTTCACCGCATTCATTTAGGTAGGTTTAACCTGGCAAAATTCTTGCAGAAACTCCCCCATGGCGTCTTGTCGGTGTCCCCACAATGTACAAAAACTGTTTTTGTGTGTGCTGCCGCCATCTTGCTCAAGGTGACCCCACAATGTACAAAAACTGTTTTTGTGTGTGTTGCCGCCATCTTGCTCAAGGTGACCCCACAATGTATGAAAACCACATTTTTAGTGTATAAAAGTGTGCGTGAGCTCGAGAGTGTGTGTGGGGTGCAGTACCATTTTCCACCAGCAGTATGCTCTACTGAGCACACACACTTACACACAAAAAAATCGGTTTTTGAGCATTGTGGGGATATCCTTCAAAATTGGCCAGGGCACTTATTAGACCTTTTTATCTTTGAATTAGTGGTTAGAATTGTGGGGACCCGGTTTTGGGTCCCCACAAATTTTTGGGTCCCCACACTGTGATTGTGCTGTCAGGTGCAGGTTCCCACAATGTAGCAAATACAAACGCACACACACACACACACACACACACACACACACTTTTAGGCTCACATATAACTAGAAAACGTTTTTGTTTAAAAAGTATGAATAATTTCCAGACAATTATAGTAAATAATTAGAAAAATGCAGCAATGTATCCAGATTTTCTTCTGTTGGGTGGCCAGAGTGACAACACCTCTGCAGGGTTTCTTGAAACAAATGATACATGTATTAAATAATGTTTAGTGGGCAGTTACAATATAAATCAATTGTGCCAGAGGGTCTAACAAAAAAATGGCAGAAAAATCACATATCAAACTTTCCTCTAGGAGTAGGTAGTGATGTGACGTTAGTAAATCAACCATGTCAAGCCTTTAAGACGTTCAACCCGCCCACCCGGCCAGCACTCACTTCTGTAGAGCGCGTCATCTTGGCATATTAGCGTCCTATAGTTTTAAGCGTGTTTTATTTATATCTTTATTTTAATTTCTTGAGTGAGAATAAAAATATTCACAGAGTGGGCCAAATGGATAGAGAAGGAAGGGAGGGTGGAGGGGCAGAGGTGGGGCAGAGCAGAGCAGAGCAGAGCAGAGCAGAGGAGCTGCTGAAGACATTGTGTAGATGTGAGTGGCTACATACTCAATTTAATAGATGTGATAGCTTATGTCAAAATATTTCAGATGCAGTGTACACATGTTCTTATGCAAGCCATGTCTGTAAAGCATGTTTGTATTTACTTATGCTCCAAAGAGAACAAGAAGTTACTTCATGTTTATCTTTTTGTATGTCTAAAATAAAGCCATATTTGGCACAATTCCCAACATGCCTATTGTACTTATTAGTTAGAATATTTTAGAAGAAGACAACATCAAATGTCACATTAAAATATTTGAAAAACTTACCCTCACTCCCAATCCCATTTAACGCTTTCCTTGCCAGCGAGAAGAATTATTGTCGTATAACATGTTATTTGCCACTACATTTGTTTTCTTTCATTAATAAAAAGATGACATTTGTGGCCAGCACTTCTCTTACTTCTAAGCTTATTGAGCTGGATGGGAGTGTTGCTCTCAATAGCTACGATAGATGTGATCAGTGGGTTGCCTTTTCTGATAACGCTTGGCACTGACAGAGATAAAAGTGGGGCATATGCTTTTGGCACGATATTCATCTCTACGTTTTGATGCATCTCGCTTCCAAGGTGCAAGGCTGAAAAGCCTTTTTCAAGCTATGAGAACAGCCGTTGGGTGGCAGACGTGCATTTGGTAAGATATCAGCATATACTGTACAAAGAAGAGAATTAGCAAGAAAAGGGAGCGGCTAGCAAACTTTGAAGAGTGATGAGGGAAAAAAAGAGAAAATGGAAGAAAGCCAACAGAAAACACCAAAAGAACATTTCATAAAGCAAATTTCCAAGAAGGAATCAAAAGAGTGTCAAATGACGAGATAAGCAGTGAAAAAAGCCTAAAGCAACAGCCACCCAGAAAACAACATCCTTGAAGGAGTCAGCCTGGTTAGCTCTGTGTTGCGCAGATTGCTCTGAGCTCCGGGGATCTCACATCATCTCTTTCAAGAGAAACAAGCTGATGACGATGAAAGGGATGACAAAGATGAGACGGATCCCGATCTGATCCAGAATTGCTCCGATTATTATTGGGAACAATCTAACGGTGCCACAACAAGGGAGTGCTATCTTGAACATTTGCAAACTAAACATATACAATCAAGTTTTTTTAGCATTATGTGATGTGATGTGTGTGGGACTAAATAAATTATTTTGCTATCAAAAGCTCTTTTTGTCATGTTGTTTATGTAATTCCATAAAAGGAAGCACTGTTTAGATATTTGAGAGGTCACAGAAGCATTTAAAAAAATAGGCGTGTTATGGTCAAAGTTATGCTTGAAATGTATGCATTACAAAAAGCTTTGGGTTTTTTTTTCAACAGAAATATAAATTTCATCGAAACATTCAAGAATTTCAACAAAACTATATTCTAATGCCGATTGCTAAAGAAGGAGAACACATACTTTTTTCTGCTGAAAGAAGAGAGTCAATAGTTTCTTTTCGTGGGTGGCATGTTTGTATATAGCAATAGAAGACAATACTCTGTGGGCATTGCAAGATCAGTCAAAATTCGATGTTTTTTGTTCATTTTTTTTGAGACGTGCTAACTTACTTTAGATCTTACCTTTCATATTATAATTGGCAAAAATGTCTATACCAAAAACCGCGTCTTAGCATTTCAATATATTGGAGCCAAATCTCATTATTCCAAATTAATACACTTTCAAGTGTGGTGAATGATTCACGTGGCTTCCACTACCACTGCTCTCACATATGTAATACGAGCACTGATTTTCTCTCACTCACACTCAAAGAGGACACTAACTTGTCGCACCTCAATGTAGCTCACCATTATGACACACATCATGGTTATCTAAACCTTCCTTTCTTCTTTCAGTCTTGGTAGAGGCTTCACCAATGCAATCTTCCAAAAACCCTCCCACTATATACCCACCTACTCGTTCCTCCCACAGCGCTTTCAAAGCTCCGCTCCATTCCCAAACTATGTCATCACAAGCCTGCTCCCTTTGGGTACAGAAGGGAGTAAATGGATGGGTCGGAGTGGGACAGGCGCTCAGAACGTGCATCAGTAGGACTTCATTGCCATGAGTCAACCCAAAAGGCTGCATTAGCTGATTACGAACACGACAGAGGAACCACGTTACCTGAGTAAGAAGCCATTGTTGTGAAAGTGCACTTAGCAGTCATTCGGTACACCTGCATGCACTATTATACACACATCTATATGAAAAAAAATAAATAAATAAATCTACCACAGGTAATAATACAATACAGGATGAAATGTTACATGTATAATATCCATGTTACATTGCAATATATTCTTTAAAAAAAATCATTGTTGTTTACTTATGTAAATTTGTAAAAATAAAGATTAATTTGCAGAAGAATACTTATTTACAGGGCGGCGCAGTGGTTAGCATGTCTGCCTCAGAGTTATGGGAGCAGAGTTCGAATCCAGCTGGCTCCAGACTTCCTTTGTGGATTTTGCATGTTCTCCCCGAGCCCATGTGGATTGTCGCCAGGCACTCTGGGCTTCTTCCCATACTCCGAAAAATTGTACTAACGTGTGATGGTGTGTGTGAATGGTTGTTCGTCTCTTTGTGCCCTGCGACTGGCTGGCAACCAGTCTAAGATGTCCCGCGCCTACTGCCCAAAGCCAGCTGAGATAGGCACCAGCAAGCCTGCGACCCTTGTGAGGAAAAGCGGCTATAGAAAATGGATGGATGGATAGATACTATAGTTACAAAAAAGTATTAATGTGCAATACAGAATTCTATACAGTATTTATTTTGGATAATGCTTCAATACACAGATTTTTTTTAAGTTTTGAATGTTTACAAAAATAATTTTTCTATTTACAAAATACAAAGTAAATAAATATAAATGCCTCCTTCCTCAAATTTCCCACAAACCCAAAGAAGGTCCCTGGTGAAATCTGCAGCAAAAAGAATCTGTAGGTAAGACTTTCCATTAGACGCAAACATAATACCATGTACAAGCACCTGAATAAATTTTAAGTAAATGGCAGATGGAAGGTTAAATCCGATTTAGTTTTGGTGTTATAGTTACAGCAAATGGGAAACTATGCTAATATGTATTTGACGGAGAGCAAAGTTCTTTCAATCTCAAGTTGTCCTTGTTTATTTTTCATTTTATTTGAAGTTAGGCTCACGTCCGCTTCCGAGATTAGGATGTTAGCACACATAGGGGCACATCTGATTTGAAGTGTGCTGTAATAAAAAGCGGATTGCGTTGAATATTCATGATGTTTTGGTCCTCCAGGATAGAGCACTGCTGTTTCAATATTGCATTTCAGAAGTAACTTTATCCACCCATCCATCCATTTTCCATCACCGCTTATCCTTAGTTGGGTTGCTGGCTTGCTGGTGCCTACCCCAGCAACGGGGTACACCCTGAACTACAGTAGTTGCCAGCCAATTGCAGGGCATACAGAGTCAAACAACCATTCACGCACCCAACCACACACAATTTACAGTGTCCAATATGCCGAGAATGCTTGTTTTTGGAATGTAATTTTTCTGGAATGGCCGGAAAGAACCCATGGAGGCACTGGGAGATCATGCAAACTCTACACAGGAAGGCCAGAGTGAGGTGGAATTGAACTCAGGACTCTGAAATGTGAGGTGGACGTGCTAACCGCACTGGCATTGTGCCCCCAAAAAGTAACTATATTTAAGGTAAGTACAATCAATCTCTTACTGCACAATGTAAGAAAAATGTGATCTAATTTCCAAACCAATCAATCAACAAATATGATGATGAATAATGAAAACAAATGAAAAATGCATTTGTTTTATTGTCATTACAAGTTTTTTGTTGCAGTAAAAGCACTATACACCTAATAATAATTATCACAATCTAATAAACACAGAGAATGAACATGTACAGAATACTTTGAAAGATAATATCCCTAATGCACATATTTAAAATGTATCAGTTTCACATTTTGTAAGCAAAATGCGACCACATCTCTTCAAGTAACATGATTAATATTAAAAAGATTAAACAGTTATTATTATTATAATTATTATCATTATTATTATTATTATTATTATTTACATCATCATCAGTGTATTTTTTGTTATAGTACAGTATAATTATTCAGCTAATATTACAGTATACATAGATATGTAAGAAACCCAGTAAATAGTTATGTACAGAATATTTTAGTGCTATCCCTAATACACCACTTTTAAAATTCAGTGCATTGTAAGACATAAAATAAAACACTTTTAAAAATGTAAGAAAATAAGAACTGGAATTGTGTGTGTGCGTGTGTGTGTAGGTGTGGGTGTGCGTATGTGTGTGAGTGTTTTTCTCTAAGTGTAGCATCATTCTTGTCAAAGAATGATTTTAGATAGGTCATTTTCATTATAAAATAATCTAAAAAGAGACACGTTGCCCATAGAGGCACTCAAGGTAAAAGCCGACATTAGTCAATAATCCCAATATAGCAATTACACTCTCTAAAGCAACCCAATCTATGCTACCTAACCAATGGGTCTACTGTATTTTCTCTATTAATTAGTTACACGTACAATTCAATACAAAAGCTGCCTAAAAAAACATATAGCTTCCAAATTAGCAGAGAGGTATTTAACAATGTTTTAATTATGGTACCGTAGTTTTACTTTGTCTAGTGTTGATAGAGTGTGCATTTTGGATGCAGTGGCCGCAGTTAACCAATTGTTCCCATCGTAGTATGTGTGTACTGTCAGCTTTTTTGTCAATTACTGTACATGCTAGCATGGCAAATAACTGATGACTCTCTCTTGTGTCTGTCACTGACTCCTATAGTTGAACTCAAAACCTCTCGTCTTTTCAACGGCATTATTACACGCCGTTCCTGTCATCGGCTATTCTCCGTTTAGCAGAATGAAAACCCCTGCAGGCTGCTGTGCCATTGCCTTGCACACATTGGGCGACAGCAACACCTTGATGTGTGTTAGCACGTAAACACCGAGTAATTCATCATGCACAGATGAGACCACAAGATCCCCCCTTCCCCACGACTCCCAACCAAGCCCACACCCCGCCCATCTCGCCGATGCTTTATGTGTTAAAAGGTGCAGGAAGACGACAACACAGCGGTGGTGTAAATCACCCAGACAGAATCAGGCCTGCTCCAGCAAGACTTAGCAATCAGAAAATGCTCCAATCCATTTGAAAATATCCACTGGCCTTTTAGAATAAACACCCCCAATTACAAAACCCCATAAGACTGTGGAGAAAACTTCAACAGAACTCTTGTGGTGATGATGGAAGGGATGACTCAAGTGAACCATAGCATAGATAATAGCTGCACCGCCAAGCACCAGTAGCAATGGCAATAGATGCAGCTGCAATAGCAGACATGCAACAGACATTAAGATCAAGACATTAGTGGTAGTGTGACAACAATAATTGCTGCTGCTGTTGTAACTGTGACAGAGGCGTTGCCAATAGCAATAACGCCAATAACCATAGTAATAGATCAATAGTAATAGTGATAGAGGAGCGGAGGCAACCATAAAAGAGCTAGCGATCATCAGATTTCTAGAAAAATAGCATCGTGGTAGCAAAAGAGAATGTAACTGCACACATAGCTCACCGACAAATTAACATGAAATAATGGTTTGTAAACCTCTTTAAGAAGTTCATTTCAAAGTCTAATTGCTTTTACTATTGGAAAAAAAAAATGTGTAGGAAAATTAATAAATACTTCCCCTCGCCTTGCCTAAATTAGATTAAATCTACTCCGAGTTTGTTTGTTTTGTATGTTTGTGATGATCCAATAGTCTTGTGAAGATTTGAGGGGTTATTTGTGGGCTATGCTAATGGTGCCTGAAGAACACAACAGGAATTCATGACTTTCAGGACACAGTGCAGCTTATTTTAACTCCAAATTGGGCAAGAATAACTAGCCCAGCTTTTGGCAACCTTTAACATTAGTTATGGGCTGTAATATCGCTATATTGCGATACAAAGTGGCGCAATACGCGTATTGCAATACGCGTATTGCAATACGCCGCCGTTCATTTCCAATCAAATGTTTCCATTTTAAATCAAATGGGAATTATTAGATGTCAAGTTTCGTTTCATTTTGTTTGTCTTTTATATGCTAAGTAAGTTTCGTAATATGAAGAAAAAAAAAACAGTACAGAAGGGCCCGCTGAGGTTTTACTGTACAGTGGACACCCGTGTTACAGTGTCCCTGACTTACGTTATTCTCGTGTTGCGACGTGAAATACTGAGTTTTTTCATTCCCTCTTTATGGTATTTTCTCGGTTTTGCGACCATAACAACTGTCATGACCCGAGGGGATTGGCTGTATTTGTGCTGTTTCATCTTTATCTGTAAGCGTTTTTAGGTAACTAATTTTCGGTTGCCTTTCATGCAACGCGTCACTAAAATTCTGGTCTGCTATTGGTCGGCGTCACCTTACGGAGATGGTGGTCTGCTATTGGTCGGCCTCACTTGTTTCAAAATGGCGGAATGGTAAAGCTTTGTTCGATTGTGGGTGGTTACATAACCGTATTTATTGTGCATATTACTGCTTAATTGAAGTTGAAAGGGCTAGCCATGGTTCCCGAGATTGCTAGTGATCTTAAAAAGAGAAGCAAGAAGATGATTTATATGGAAACAATGCTGGAGATAACTCTTATTAGGGAATATGGGAATACAAGCGACACTCAAAGCTAAATAAATCCTTTCTATATGTTTTATTTAGGATAGTTTCTGATTGCATACATGTATATTATAGCTATATACGTAGCACTTACTATACTATTTTGGTGCCAATTTTTAATACGTATGTACAATTTTGATGTCTTTACCTGGGGTTCTAAACGCAATAGCTATTTAACATACAGTAGGTCAGGATTGCCCATCATACAGTGAATTCGCCTTACAAGCCCACCCCAGAACGGATAAATATCGTAACTCCGGGGCCCCCCTGTATTTGATCAATTTTAACAAAAGATGTCACTCCCTCCAGTTATTCAACAACACGCCTTTACAAAGACTAAAGTTCATTCATTCACACACACGCACTCACACATACACACGCACATATTCTTACACTAAGGAACACATTTCCCACTATATCTGGGCTGTTGTCTGTTACTTTGTACACAGTTGTCTCTTGTTTATTTTTCACCCTCTTCATTTTAAATTCGAATTTTTAAACCCACCCTGCCTCCTTGCATTTGGGTCCACCCCTTCCTCACACTGTCCTTGTCATGCCGACCAAGACAACAGTAGCTTCACTCATTAACTTCATTAGTCATAGGCTATAACATAGCACAGTAAAACACTTTGCAAGTTGATGGTTCACTCTTTTTTTTTTTTTTTTTTGGGGGGGGGGGGGGGGGGGGTATAAAATTAAAGAGCATTATAGAACAAAAACAAAAAACAAGCATTTTAAAGCCAACACATCACAGTTTGAGCTTCACCCTCTTTAAATAACATGTGGTCTTTTACGCGTGAAAATGAAGTAATTTAATGATTCACAGACGCTACGGTAACTCAAACCTGACAAGGATTCAGTCAGCCGTCTCACTATAATAATGGCAACCACTAACAAGTGTTGAGTTTGCTAAATGACAAGCAGACAAAACAACAAACTTACTCATATGCCTGCATTTGCGTGATGGAATGTAGCAACAAAATGAATTAAGCCTAAATGGAATGACTTTGATGGATGGAACACGACAAAAGGCACAGCCCCAAATGCACAAATGCATTAAATAATGCATTCTGAGGTATTTTAAGACACCCAAGATGCAATAAATTCAAACCAGCTAAAAAAATGCTACAGTGGAGCTTCAGATCTTCACAAATGCCTATCTTCGTACTGCAGTGGTACATTAAAATTAATTGTAATTGTTGTTCTTGGTCATCTATCTGCTCGCTACTTCCTGGTCCAGTGGTCCAAAACAGAAGGAATTATGTTTTTTATCCATCCATCCATTATTTTCCACTCATCCGGAGTCGGGTCGCAGGGGCAGCAGTCTCAGCAGGTAAGCCCAGGCTTCCTTCTCCCCGGCCACCTCGTCCAGCTCCTCCGGGAGGATTCCCAGGCTTTCCCATGCCAGCCGAGAGACATTGTCTCTCCAACGTTTCCCGGGTCGGAATCTGAGCCTCATCCCGGTGGGACATGCCTGGAACACCTCACCAGGAAGGCATCCTACCTAACCAGATGCCCGAACCACCTCAACTGGCTCCTCTTGACATAGGTGAGAGCAGGAACGTAGATTGACCAGTAAATGGTAAAAAGTACCCCATACTCCCAAATCACCACCCACTCCGCAAGGGACACGATCAAACGTCTTCTCCAAGTCCAGAAAGAAAATGTAGACTGGATGGGTGACCTCCCATGCACGCTTGACAACCCTGCCAAGGGTGTAGAGCTGGTCCACTGCTCTTTAGCTAATACTAGTGCAAACTTGGTTGACAGCTGACAGGCGCTAACCGAGTCAGTACACTCACCATTATCCTACCGTTTTTGCTTGGGCCCGGTGTTGTGCCAGTGTTTTTCCTACCACCACGAGTTAAGATGACATACAGCTGTTCTAATATTTAATAATGGTGCATCAAATGAATTATAAAATGTTTTCACAAACCACCTGCAATCTTCTTATAGACTACGGCATTGTTGAATTAAAAAAAAAATTTCTACATATGTTTGAGTTTTCCTACCATGTGAGTGTTCATGGAACGCTCATCAAATGAGCTGCTAAATGCTGGTGAATGCAGATAATGCTTTTGTTTCCTTGGGCACTTTTTCCACCTTTTTTCATAAAATTGAAAATCCAAACATACAAATAAAGTTCTTCCTTCCAAGCAGAATGTATGCACAACCCAAAACCCATACCAATACTGAATTGTTCTTCTCAATGCTCTTGTGACTCAGCCAGGCATCATAGATGTCACTTTTACATTTTAAGTTTTTTTCTGAAATTTTGGAAGTGGAATGGTTTGCGTCTGACCCCATCTGCTTCACGTCAACATGCAAACGGCAAATGCCCATTACGCAGAAGTGACTTTGTATGGACCTTCAGTGTGGTCTGACACTTCCTCATTTTGACACTAAACAACATATGGGCATGAATATGCCTACTGATGGCTAAATGCGTAGCAAAGCTGGAGTACAGCACGCATACGCAAATATATTTAGGTTTAAATAGAATAATTTGACACACCTGAGAACACATCCATAACAATAGATGCTATATCAAAAATTTAAGCTTTATAAAAACAGACTTTACTTTTGACTCTGTCCTAGATGCACAGAGAATATGAAGTCTACATATATTCAATTTTTTGTGATATAAAAATATGATCAAGGTTAACAAGGTCTACATTTACAAGGGCCTTTACGTCATCCATTTGAGAAGAAAGTAAAATCATATGAGGTAATGTGGTTGCATGTGTGTGCACACCCTTGTAGATGGAATGCAGCTATGTTTAAAATTCACCAAATACACTCAAAATCGTTTTACATGAGTCAGCCAACACCTGCGCCATTTAAAGTACCTCTGAATAACCCCACATGAATTTCAAATGTTCAATTAGGCTTTTCCTGCCTCTATATAGAACTACGGTATTCATAATTACTTCCACCTTGTCTGAGGTCCCAGCTGAAGAAAACCAGCCCCAAAGAATCACGCTGCCACTGCCGCACTTTACTGCAGCTATGGCGTTCTTTTGATGACGGTGTCAAACATAATTTCATCATTTTGACTTCTTCAAATTGGTTTCATCACATCATAACATTTTCCAAACAAATGGGTAAATGTGGAGTGGTACCCATGTCAGGATAGAGACAAAAATAAGGTACGAGACAGATCATAGGTTAGTACCAAATTCATAGTACAAATAAATAAATGAAATAAATAAAACACAAATGAATTGCATTAACGGGGTGAACCTAATGAGGACAGTATGAAAGTAGGGATATCAGATTAATGTGTTCATTGTGATCAATTAATTGCAGTCATAGTTTAAGTGTTATTTGTTTTATTCTAATTAAGATCATTTTTAATCTCTAACTTGTGATGATGATATCTGTTTTTATGTATAATTGGGTTTTTGTGCTTGAGTTCTTAAGGTTTTAAAAACAGAGGTCAATTACAACCTTACTGAATTGACTGTCATTGTGTTTGAATAGGCTACTGTTTGCGTGTGTGTGTTGAATGTGTGTGTTGGGTGTGTGTGTGTGTGTGTGTGTGTGCGCACGTGCGTGTGTGTGTAGGGGGGGTGTTGGGGGTCAGGTTTGAGCAATGGAGGAGCAAATGAGATTTGCCTGTATTCTAGGTGATAAAATTATCTGGAAAGAAATGCTCAAAAAACAACTTTGCTAAAGGTAGTGACATGCATTCTTTGTATCGAGCTTGCTTCGCACAGAAAAGCTGCAAATTTACGTAAATGCAAAGCAGCCAGGTCCAACTGCAACCATGGCTACAGTAACTATAATGTAGTGATCCATAGCTAAGGTTTCAGTCAAACTAAACTTGAGAAACACCTCGTGTTTCAGAAGGTCTGTGATGGACAGGATGGACAATGTTTCATTTTAATGGTACTTGCTAATTATTTGGCAGAACTCCATGGATAACTCTGCCCCATATCCCTTTGACCACTCAATTTAATTCTTGCTGATAAACACGCTCTATTTTAAATAAATGCAAGTTGGTTTGATGCATGTGGCAATATTTGCCAATTTCTGCATTCAGTTGAAATCTATTCAGTGTGAGCAAGATCCATTCAAACATCTACCTGTCCAATGAGCTACACCGACGTGACCTTATCTTCTCTCAGCCTCAGCACTTACGGCCCATAAAAAATAGATCAGAGCTACGCAATTTTGATGACAACACCATCTGTTCTCTGCTTTTTTCTGATGTGACAGACAAGACATATAGACAGGGGCCTCTCATTCAGAGGAAGGAGAGAAAGCAGCTGTCAACACGTGACGTATTTACATGCGAGTAGGCGATGCCGCCTATAACCTCAGGAAGGCTTCTCACCTCCCGGGTTTCAAGACATGATCACAGGGTGTCAAAATGGCTCATGGGAGTCACCCACTTATGTGACATACAGTATAGTTTACAGAAAAAAGTATGCTGAACCGTACACTATATTGACTGAAAAATAATCTCTTTGTTTTTCTTTAATCTATATTTTCATTGTTTTCTGGAAATACAATATAATATTAAAAAATAACATATTTCATATGTATATGTTGATTTTGTTTAATTAATTAAGAATTCATAATGAATTTTATATAAACTAATTGAGCTCACTCATTTGTCCAAAATTAAATTTGGCCCTTAAACATGTTTGCCCACAAAGTCATATTTTGTCAATGTAGTAACATATATATATATATATATATATATATATATATATATATATATATATATATATATATATATATATATATATATATATATATATACAGAACATTTATTAACTCTACAGGCAACACTTTAATTAAGCAAAGTAACAGCCATCCAGCCATACGTCCATCCATTCCTTAAGCCATTAATCCTCAGTAGGGTAAATGCACCAGTGATACAAATATAAAGGGAAGCTAACTCCTGCAGAAAGGCAGAAAGGCAAACTGATTACAGACAGAATGATGAGGGAACCGAAAAGTGTTTGCAAAGCAATGCAGTAACTTAGTCACGTTGGTAACGTATTGAGTTCAAGTACCATGATAATGATAGCATCTGTTTTGTAAATGTGTTTAATGTGTTTAATGTTACATACTCTTTCCCGTATGTCATCTGTCATTTGTCATATGGCATTTGTATTGCTTAGCTTTCATTTCCGTGTAAAACCCGGCTTAAAAAATGGGTGTAGCGTTGTCATATGGTGCTTCCTGATCCTCTGTTTGTGTCTACACTCACCGCACTCAATAAACTACATGTGTGTCATCACAGTGGGTGTGTGTGTGTGTGTATGATGAGCAAAAAGGAGGTGAGGAGGCAGAAAAGGTTAAGTGTACACAAATACATCAACGCGTGACTCAGGTGGAGAAGAAAGTGCAGTGGAAAATGGCTAGATGGTGACTAAATGATACGGCAAGCAGACAAAAGGTGTAAAGATATATCGGCTATCGATAGAAAATTGTATCAAAAGCTGTAACCTGCTTTTTCTTTCCATGTCTGCACTGAACTCTCTAGCGCAATGATTGCCTGCCTCTCACACACCCACTCGCTCCACTCACAAAGCTGCTCACGTGGTGGAATGATTGGTCTGTGTAGTTTCTGTGTTGACCAGAAAAGGTACATTTCCCCAAAAGTTGTTCAGGTCATGACAGGAGTTCATCCAAATATTGTAACTTACGGTAATTCATTTACTGAACTACAGATATGTATTGACGAATCTATTGGGGGCATCTATTTTTCCATACAGAAGTGATTTGAAGGAAGTGTTTGTTTTAATTGGATGACAAGTGAGTGACCAATAGGGGCAAAAGCTTTACTTGAAAAAGAAAAAAAAAAAAAACATCTCGTGCTGGTGGTGTTGGGGTGGATCGTGCATTCTTGTGAACACACAAATTTACACTGTCACTTTCCCATGATGACAGGTCTATTCTTAAAGTTTCTGTATGCAACACAAGTGGGAGCTATTGAGTGGTGATGAGTGGGTTTTATTTTTGGGTGAAAAACTAGTGTCAGAGGAGCTGCTGAAGGTGTTGACAGAGACGCCTCATACAGACATACTGTGCTCAAAAGTGTTGGTTTCTGTAAATATGTTTAGAAGAAATTTAGTCTGACTGAAACTGGATTTATGATACATCTATGCCTTGACAAACAAGATTACCTGAAGTCATTCTTATATCTCATTGTCAGGTCAAGTTATTAATGTTACCAGATATCAATGTCTTGCCAATTTATTGGATGAATGCTTGCATTTTATTTTTCTATTTTTTTTTACATTAAATGATTAGAGCATGTGTCTCTATCAAAATCAAACAAGTTGTTAAAAGTTTTATTAACATTTTTTAATATATGCTTTATATTTGATATAAATTCATTGTAATTTCGAAATACAGTGGTGCTTCTACTTGTGAGACCAAATGTACATGTTAAAATTTTAAAAAGTTAAAAAAAAGAAATATATATATATATATATATATATATATATATATATATATATATCACGGGGGTGCGCGGCGGGTGTGAATGCCGGCATGGTTGCGGAGGAGGAGGACCCAAAAGCAGGGGAGCGTCGGGACAGGGGGTTGACGAAATCCATATTTATTAACTCAACGTACGGGAACAAAAGCGGGAAAAACAGGACGGCAAAAAACTCGAACTAAGAGCGCAGGCAGGCTGGAAAAACAGAAAACAAACACTACGGGCAGGCTGGCAGAAAAACACGGCGCTGATGGACGAGACGGGACTACATGATGACTATATGATAATGACAAGACAAGACAATGATCCGACAAGGGCTGTAACAGAAGCTAGGTTTAAATACATTCACAAACTAATCAGAAATGCACGGCAGCTGGGCAGGAACAATAGGCAAGGGGAGCGGATTGGAGGACACGAGGGGCAGGTAACGCGGACAGGTGGACTAAATCAGAACTAACGCAGGGTGACACGAGGGGAGCAGAAACAGGAACTATATACGTAAACAGAAAGGAACAGAACCCCTCAAAATAAACCCACAACCCAAAATCCAACAAACCATGACTATATATATATATATATATATATATATATATATATATATATATATAATATATATATATATATATATATATATATATACATTCTAATTAAGCATCACTATGTACAACAACTTTTACTATGCTGAACTGCACAGGCTTTTGAAATGATTCACCCAAATACATCCATCCCAGAATGCATTAACGGAAAGCACTTTGTTTCTGCCCGCCAGGCACCAACTTTCTGTTTAGGTTCTGGTTGTATGCTGGTGTCGCGAAAACCTCTCTGAGAAGCAATTTTCTACAGCTTATTTCTACTGGCGTTTGATCCTGTTTTGTTAAAAAAAGAGGTTAAAAAGTAAAAACAGAAAACATACAGTATATTACCTGTATGTGACTAAGTGCACAAAAACATGTATATTTTATCATAGTAAAAAAGACTCATTTTTATTGGTCAAGATGGATGTTTTTTGACAGAACAAGGTTTCACTCCCATGTAGAGCTCATTACTCTCAGTGTAAAGTCTTGCTAAATTCAATCACATGAACAAATTTATAATAACTGGTCAAATAAGAGCTGTCATTTCCAGCTCCCCAGCAGCCTCAACGAGCAACTAATTTGCTTTGTGCTCTTTTCTAAAAAAAGAAGGCGGTTTTAAGATCATTATAAATTTAACGAGATCAGAGTGCAAGAAATGGTTGCTGTACTATATTTCTGTTGTAGCGAAGCGTAGACAAAATCTACATGCACACGCACTTTTACAAAGTTGCTCCAAACACGACAAGTGTTAGAGCGCTTGCTTTATATTTGATGTCTGACTTTGGAACACTTGGAATTTATGAGATCTTAAGTCCGGTATGTTATGTAAAACCAATGGCAAAAAACGCAACTAAACCAAGGACAGTGAATCACTAATAGCAAATCTTTATTAACAATCCATTCCCTTGTTTAAATATACAGTACATGGCAATGTCCAAACTGGGTGATAAAATAGTGAATCGAATTTTTCCAGGAAAGGTCTCGCCAGATCCAGTAAACGGTGAAAGAAGCTGGTGTTTTCCAAGAGTCCAGCCATTTATCCTGTGGTATTACAATGTCCAGTTCTTTCTCCCATCGATGTTTTACATAGTCTGTGTATAACATATTTAGAGAAATGATACTATGGTACAATATACTTATTAGGCCTTTGCAAATTCCTGAATCCAAACCATATATCATGTCTTATATTAGGTAAGCATTAGTCAAAGGTATCAGCTACCCTCCATAAAAAATACCTGACGAGAATTTTTTTATTTATTATTGTTATTACTTTTTTAAAAGACGAGAATTCTCATCCATGGTGCAGAAAGAGTTAATGTCATTAACACGTCATCCTCATTTAAGCTTATTTTGTACTCATCTCGTCCTATTGAAATACCATTTAATCCTGCTTCCTGACGGACTGCCTGGGCCAATGGTTCAATAAATCAATTGAAAAGACTCGGACTAAGGGGGCAGCCTTGTCGACAGCCCCGTTTGAAGGATGCTGAGTCAGAAAGGCTACCATTAACCATTAGTCCGAGCTCTCCCTTAAAGATAAGTTGAGAAGCTTGGTCATCCTGGAGGGGCCCAACGTTGAGCTGCTGTTCCTCCACATTGAGAGGAACTAATTGAGGTGGTTTGGGCATCTAGTTAGGCTGGACGAGCTTGACGAAGTGGCATGGGAAAGAGAAGTCTGGGCTTCCCTGCTCAAGCTGCTGCCCCCGCGACTCGCCTCCAGAATACAGTGGTAGAATATGGACGGATGGATGAAAAACAGATGGATTGTGCCTACTGCCAGCATTTATTATGGCATCTAGCAAAAATTAGCCACAAGCTAACAGTGCATGAATGGCCCCAGGAGCAGTCCGATTACTTTTCAAAGGCAGTTAAATTTACGTGAATGACTTGCTCTCGTTGATACTGACATCCTGAAACGCTTGTTCTTGCTTATTATTAATCTGCAGACATTGGTGCTGACTATCAGAAACGTTGGCATTCTTACTGGTCAATCTTAAACAAACTAAGCTGCTTCAAATGTGTGTTCAGTGGGTCTGGCGTCTCTTCCTCTGATGACCAAAATGAGAGCTGTCCAAACTCTCACAAAAAAAATGTGGATTGGCAAAAAATTACAAACTTAGTTACTAATAATTAAGTATAAATATGTGTGATTTGAACTCTGTGTTTGTATTGTTTTTTTTTGTTTGTTTTGTTTTATCAAACAAAAGGATTGCTTTAATCTAATTAATGCCAGAAGACTTAATATCTTCAGCACTACTGGAGAAATACAGGATGTTGTTTACTTTCAGATCACCTGTGGTGATCAAATTTGGCAGGTAAGACAAAGACAGTTTGTAAACACTGCAAAAAAAAATATATTAATAATACGCCGACCACCTCAGCTAACATGCATTTTATTGCTACCCCAGCTGCAGCTGAAAAATGAGCCTGTAACAGAAGTGACTTTCCTTTGTTTAAATTCAGATTTGCATGCAAGAATCAAGATGTTACTTTTATTGCAGCCTGCTCAATATTAAGAAAATATATTCCAAATACTAACCACTATTTTATGTTAGAAATTTTACAAAAATCGTGTGTCGTCCTCATTGAGTCAAATAAGTCCCATCCCATGCCTAATAGTTAGACCAAAAGTTATTGAAAAGAACTGAAGGGTCGAAAGTAAAATAAATAAATAAAACTGGAATTGAAAGTCATTAAAGGGAGTGTGTATAATTCATAGCATGCGCCTGTGGGAGCTTTAGGGACATTACGGTAAATTCAGCAATAAACGTTCTTCCTCCTGTTCTCCATAGCTATAACCCCCCCCATGTAATATAATTTAATGATAACTAGACCTACGATTAAATTTAAAACATACTGTTGGTTGTTAAGAACACATTTATTTGCAAGTTTTTGAAATGTATACTACTCAATGTATTCACCTTTAATGAAAAATCTTACACAGTGTCACTTCAAGGGTTTAATTGTCCACCAAACATAAGAGTGCCCCAATGGTTATTTAAGCATGTTGTTCACCATACACCCAGTCAGCCGCGTTTCCATCACATCAATAAGTAACACATCCCTGCGCCATGACAACACCATTATGAATATTTCACTTTATTGTTTTTCAGCATTACACGCTGTTAAATACTTCATGTTTTATCACAGACGTCACACGGAAAGCTCTGAAACAATTCCAACAGCCTCAAGAGCTCAGAATTTGTCTAATGTGTTGAAAAGGGAACTTTAAGGTGCCGATCAGCAAACAGTCAGAGCATAAATAATTTAGAGAATCCTGTAGAACTGCTAACGTTATATGCAGCTGAGATTGTGCAAGTCAACATTTGACCCAAGCGTTTGGTAAAATCATGCCTCTACGTTCAATTAACTGAGATAGCTGTTTTAATTCTTTCGTTGGCTTTTTTCTCGTCATCAGGAAATAAGTGTTTTATTGTGTAAATTTCTTAGTATTAACAGTTGTTTCTTGTTTGACTCATGGGATTTCAAGTGTTGCACCATTTGTCTTGCACAATGTTGTCTGTCATTACACCATATATTTATCTCATTTATACCAATAACAGTGGGCCTTGATATAATATCTCTCTCTAATGCAAGTATGTGATGTATTGAACTACCAAGAAGAGAATCCGTGTCATGACAGTATTTTTCAGTGATGACCACATCTATAATTCTATAATAAAATAATCCAGCATATACAGCCATAATTAATAGATATTTGTTTTAAAATAATTCAGCGTAACTTGTTTGTAGAACGTAACATCGCAGTTTTGCCTTGGTGCCATTACCCCTCAGGTGTCCTGCCGCTCCACTTTATTTGAAATTCCCAAGTAGTGGCTCAGTGTATTTATACTGCGGCAGCACTAATAAGATCAAACATACAACAGCAGAAGGTTCGAGGTGGCACTTTTCTGAGGAGCTCAGCATTAAAGACTGGCACAGTGCAGGGAGCGCGTAACATAAAGGACATTGTTGCATTACTGGGCGACCTTGTCTTAGTCTTGCCGTCAACATTGGTGCCAACCTCAACATCGTAATCGAATAAAGAGCGGTGCGAATCAGTAAATCGGACAAGCGGCTTTAGTATGAAAAGCAAAACTGAAATTAAATGCTAGCAATTAATCAAATAGGCCAAAAAAAAAAATGGTGATAACTCCACTTTGTATACAGATGGCAACCAAAAATAACCATACCATGAAAAAGGTCAATGGAGAATTTGTTGAGATGAAAGGTCAAAGCGGACCTCGCATACCGCAGCAGTATGTGGAGTGTTGCCGCACTTAAAACAGAAAATAACCATATGCAAAGGCCGTCTTGACTCAACAGGTCCATTGTTCTAGGTCTGTTCCCTTGTGGCCAAAACGCTGATTATGGCTTTCCTTAAAGAAGAAAGTAGCACATGGTGGTTCCAAAAAGAAATGAATGCTACATGTAAGTTTTTGCTGCTGTAATAAATGTTACTGTGAGATTCGTTCATACCTGTTGTTTTTTGCTCATGTCTTGTAAATACAGTTTGAACCTCGGAGATACTTTGTCCTTTTTACCGCGGAACATTTGGGACTCCAAACATTTTTGTTGGGACCCAAAGTTTTTTAATATTGCAAGTTCCGGGCACCCAACAGTTTTCAGAGGTAAAATGAGCACTAGAAAAAAAAAAAAAAAAAAAAAAAATATATATATATATATATATATATATATATATATATATATATATATATATATATATATATATATATATATATATATATATATATGGCTGCTGGCTTACGAGTGCCTATCCCAGCCATCTTCATGGAAAAGGGGCAGGGGACACCCTGAAGTGGTTGGCAGCCAATTGCAGGGCGCACAATGAAACAACCATTCACATTTCCAGTCAAATCCTATTTAGGACAAATTAGCATGTCCAATATACACTATCCAGGAGGAAATGACAGGCCCAAAAGAATACATCATGGTGATGGCCCCCATGAACAAATTCCTCTGTGAATGCCTCAAACCACAGAAGCCCAATAAGGAGAAGGAACTGAGTGGGCTGTCATGGTGGAACAAGCTCCTCTGTGGCATGTTCCACCATCAAATTGAGGAAGTGGCCAACATCAATAAAGAATACCAGTGGCTGGAAAAGGACAGCACAGAAGCTCTAATCATGGCAGCACAAGAATAGGCCCTGAACACAAGATTAATAGAGGCCAGGCCACATCAGAGAGTATCCCAGGTGTAGGCCCCTGAGACGGTACAGCACATCACATCAGGATGTAAGATGCTGGCAGGCAAGGCGTACATGGACCGGCATAAGCAGGTCGAAGGAATAGTGTAGTGAAACATATGTACCCAATATGGATTGGAGGTCCCAGAATCAAGACGGCAAACGCCTCCAAAGGTGATGAACAAAAAGGCCAAGATCCAGTGGGACTTCTACATCCAGACTGACACACTAGTGATAGACAACTTGCCTTATATAGTAGTGGTGGATAAACATCAGAAGACAGCAATTGATGGATGTAGCAATCCCGAATGATAGTAACATCCAGAAAAAGTAACATGAAACGCTGAAGAAGTACCTTTTTCTGATAAGTGCACATATGCATAAGAGCTTAAAAAGGCATACAAAAATATCAGGCCTATCAAATCATGTGCACCCACACCTGTAGGACATTTTCCTTTGATAAGCTATCGTTCATACAAAAAAAAAGTAGTCTTAGACTGGGAAACAAATGGTGTCGATCATATGTAGATTTTTGCTTTGCATGCCTGCCTACTGCCAATTCCCCGCGAATGGCAGTTGTCAACTATAACTATATTGTTAAAAAATAAAACAAATAAAAAAATAACTATGAATAAAGTAAAAACCGAAACTGTGTCCTAGACCAGGATCCAAAGAAAATATTTAAAAAAAAAGCATACAAGGACTGTAGGAAAAGACCACAACTGAGCATATGACTTCAAAATAAGACAGAAAATCATTATATCATATTATTTATTACTTTCATAATTTACTTGAATAAAACTAGGATGAATCAGTGTAAAATCAGATTCATTTTGCTACTTCTCATTCATCCTTGTATCAACATAAAATGGTAAATGCAGCAAGAAATTGCTGCTACGCAAATCCAGCATAGTGTGGTTTCAATCATTTACAAGCATGACAAGCTGCTAGGCGGCAGTAGTGTCGCCACAATCTGTCCAATCGAAAGGAACCTCCGTCTCTGACGTGTCCAATCATAAAGAACCTCCGCCTCTAACATCACCGGTATCAGCGTCTTTGGTGAGACAAAGAGTAACACGAGGCTTCATAATCTCCGGTTTAAGCTTGTTACACGCAACCACGAAACCGATGGATTGGGCAAGTCTCAACTTTGGTCGGAGGTTTTGAAAGATTTGGTTTTGATGGCGAAAAAAAAAACCCAGGGCACATACAGCAAGTAGGCCAAATTACAGGCAGTTTACAAGAACATATATATATATATATATATATATATATATATATATATATATATATATATATATATATATATATATATATATATATATATATATATAATACATCTAAATTGAGACAGTAACTGACACCTGAATTACATATAAACCAGGACGGCTTAAAATGATGTTTGAGTGCAGGCAAAACGCAAAGAATAAACTAGAAAATGAATTACAGTAGCTTCTATTCTGCACTAGCTCAATTCAGATTTGTGAATTGAATGTGCATATAAATTATTCAACCTTAGTCAGACTAAGTTTGTCTATTGAAGAACTTCAGTTTGTGTGATGGGCATACCATCCAAGCAATTCATATTACCACTACCTCTTTGCTACATGTGAGCAGTGGATGAAGATTATTGGAGTGCTGTTGTTTGCTTTGGAGCTCTTGACCTCTGCCAGGGGCGAAGATACTGCGACAGAAACTTAGCCCCTGTGCTTTATTGATTGACAGTAGAGACTCTTCTCTCTGTCAGTGAGTCATGTGATCCTCAGCGATAACAGGACATCACCTTAGCTGTCTGCATTATTTACCTCAGATAAGGCAGTCTGTTTTTTATTTTTTTATTTTTTTTATAACAGCCTTAGCCTTACAATGAGAACTGTTATGACTTATGTTACCATTTTAAGTCTTCAATTATGCACATGGAGGGGATGTCACCCTCATGATAAATATAAAATGTTGAATGTAATTGATGGCAATGTAATCAATCTGCAAAGTTACTGTAACGATTCTTTCTGCTCACTGTAAAAAGACATACGTCAGAACTGTGTCAACCACCCGAATGGTTGGCCGCCAATGCAAACATGACTAAAAAAGGAAGGTGGGCAGAGAACTACAAGACACCAAACTAATAAAGAGAGCATACAAACCCAAGGTGGTGGATTTAAAACTGGAAAAAAACCAGCAGTGCTTAGAAAAACGCTGAAAATAAGAATAAATATAAACTACTAGGACTGGGGTGTCCAACCTCGGACTTCGAGGGCCGGTATCCTGCATGTTTTCCAATATTCTTTACCCAACACCCATGATTCAAATGATTAGGTAGGTTTTCAGGGTTTTGCTGAGCTTGCTGATGAGGTAGTCATTTGAATCAGGTGCGTCAGACAAAGAAACCTGGAAAATGTACACGATACCTGTCCTCGAGGACCGGGTTTGACCACCCTGTACTAGGAGGACAGAATTGAAGCAAAAAGTAAAAAACAAATTGAAGCAGGAATGGACAAGAGGGTAGAATCACAAGGAAAACAACAGTAAACAGTGAAATTTCTGTGCCTTTCTCATGTGTCTACTACATCAAAATCATGTACTGATGATAATGATAATCACAGGCAGGTGCAACGCAGGAGATTGCCCACCAAAGAGTGGCAAAACAACCTAAAATAACTTCCACATCGGAAAGAAGCAAACTTTACAGAATGTAAAAGTCTCTCTCTCTCTCTCTCTCTCTCTCTCTCTCTCTCTCTCTCTCTCTCGCTCGCTCTGTCTCCCTCTCTTTCTTTGTGTATACCTCCTACCCTAGCTATTTCAGTAGCTCACATGGCATGCACTAAAAAAAAAAAAAGCGGAAAAAAAGAACGCCAGTCATTAAAAAAAGAGCATCAATTGGGAAAAAAAATGTCTGTTGTCGTGTGATGATTTTTATTTTGTGCCCTGATTTGACAGTTTGAATTTCATTTCCCAACAACACCGTGTGAACTTGAGAGAAGATTGCATCCGTCAGCCACATAAGCCGAGTTATGATGTACAAATTTGTATTGCTATATCGGACTTATTCTGACGTAATAATTACGTCATAATAATAATACGACCTAATTATGGTAATGAGACAATCTAGAGGGGTCAGCTGACAGTTAGCAGCCATTCCGTGAGCAACGCATGTTAGCCAAGGTTGTTACCGCATGGTTTTCAATAAAAGAAGCGAGCATACTGAAACAACGTCTGAGCACATACATTACAGTCGCTTTCAAAAGAAAATGATTCTTGTAGCAGACCAGGTTGGAAACTGTGATCCTGCCAGAAAGATCGATGGGAATTAATGTATCCAGAAACTGAACTGACTGTTGCAAAAGATAAGGTGGATAAAAACAGATTCAAGACAATTAGTATATACCGTATTTCTCGTAGTACAAGTCAACCTCACTTACAAGTCGACCGCCCTTTATTTTTACTTCAATTTGTGTGTATTTTACAAAAACACGATTAGTACAAAAACACGGCAAATATCTCTTCCTTTTTAACTCCCAGATATGTGTTTAAACATGCTCATTACTCTTCCATGGGTCAACTTCGGACCCATCCAATTTGTTTGAAGTGGAGGTGTTCGGAGATGATTTGCTGATCATCTTACTTGGGATATTTTCCCAAGCTTTCTTTACCTAAGTGACTACTGTTGTGAGATCAGAGCGTGGAACGTTGCCCTAAGCGCTTACTCCACCCACCTGCCGACCTCCATGCCGGCTTGATGTCTGCTGCTATATTAGAAATTATAACTGTTGACTATATGAACAAGCGAAAGAGTTCATTATAATGTCGGGCTTTTATTGTTTACAGCATTGCTTCAGGTCCCTACAATTACCTGTCAATTTTTTTTTTTTCAAAACTGCTCAACAAAAAACTATTTTGAGCCTTGAATCATACATATTTGATTCAATATACTGCATGCATGTGTTTCCATGTAGCATTTTTATTAATACTGAAAATATTAAGCAAAAATTACAACTGGATTATTATTGTTGTTGTTGTTGTTATTATTATTGTTGTTGTTGTTATAGAAACATAACAAAACCACTAACTGGAAAATTGTTCAATGATTGCCTCTCGGCATTAAGACGGATCATTACCGTATTAGTTTCCAGCATATAATTGGAATCTTGTAATCTCATTAGATTTTACATATGTACTGTATGTACCTGGTAAAGTGTCTGATTAGTGTACGGTACATTTGTTTTTAGAGGATTGTCTGTGATGACATTTCTTTCAGTGCTTGCTGGCTGTGCAGCGGATGGATTCAATTTCATTTAAGTGATCTTTCATTTGCTGCTGTCATCTGCTCTCCCCCACTGAGTCAGCAGGTCGAAAGCTGGCTTATGCTTTATATTACACTAGTTGCGTGGAAGTTCATGAATACATTAAGGAACAGAAGTGATTAAAGCCAAGTGTTATATTGTCAATGTAAAATCTCATTAAATGCAACAGTCCTGTCTAATAATTGTTTTTACAAAATTAGTCATTTATCATCATACGTATTCATACAGTCAATCTTTGCTTTGAACCTCTGTCATTAAAGTTAAAGTTGAGGGGTTTACTGTTTCTGAGTCTTTCTGTGATTCATTTCTTTTAACAGCCTACGTGGAGCTCACATGTTCTCTTCATGCTCGTGTTTTTGTCTATTGATTTGAATGTGTGTGTGAATACTTGGTTGTCTGTGTCCTGCTGTGTCCTCCAGTTATGCGTGTCCCAGGTCAGCCAAAACTAGATACATGAAATGTCAGAAAAATACATGTGACAAGTGAATTTATGATGTGCATCAACTTCCTATTATAGCTTACACCCAAACAATCCGGAAAACCGAAATCATAAGAAAATTATTAAAAGCATGTGACAGAGGTCCAATAATTACAAAATGTCTTATATAATCCCTCTACATTGCGAATTATTACCCATTGGAGCTTGTACTGCATACATAAACTTGAAAAACATAAAACCACTTGTAATTTGTCTCTTAATTGCAGAAAACACTTCTACGTTCTTATATTTGTTTGGAGCCGTTACATAAAAGTCCCAACCAGCAGCTCGCGGGAGAAGTCGTTATAATGCTATTGAGAGCATCACAAAAGACGGCCTTGGCAGATCGTGACTCCGTTGGCGATGACTGCACGAGCCATCATGGAAGTCACATGTTGAGACATGAGACTTGATGACTGCAGTGAAATGTGAAAACGAGATGTGTAAAAATGGACGTTTAATTTGTATGCTGTTTCATATCTCTTAGGAATGGGAGTACAATGTCTAGTTTCCTTCTGGAGCCTATAGTCAAATAATAATATCAAGAGTGTTGCTCCACATGTATCAGCTATAAGGAAAGCACATTCAAAGGTGTTAACACACAGCCACACACACACACACACACACACACACACACGCACACACACACACACACACACACACACACACACACACACACACAACACTGGGTGACCTTCACTTTTGATCATCTGCGATGAGGTGATCAGTTTTATTGACATAGAAACACATTGCAATGATAACCTTTCTTCAATGAAGTTCATATTATCTACAGTATCTATCATTATGCTTTGCTTTATGCCTACCAAACAAACAGTATGTATTAGCCCGTCCAAGGAGATTGTTCCCAGTGTTAGTTAGCTATTGGAATCATGCAGGCTGATTTAGTGTATGTGAAAAAGTGTAGTATCGGCCAAGAAAAAGAGGTTCACAATTTCATGCAGCTCCAGGTATTTTTTTTCTACATTTTATTTAAAATTTTCAGGCAGTTTCACAAGGTTGTACAACTCCAGTCAATGTATTTATACTGCTAACCGTTTGCAAAGCTCCTTAACAGAACTCACCGCTCTGTTCCGCGTTAAGTGCCCTGCGAACTTGCCGCTCCACAGTCTTAGCAAAGGATGTGACCTCCATAGTTGGCCTGCAAAAACCTTAAACCGGGACTAAATTTTACATATCCTTTCCAGCATTTGCCTGCTATTGATATGACCCACTGAAGGAGGCGCCACCTTTTAAGTCGCTCTCACACAAATATTTAAGCTGTCACATGCTTGGAAAGACTCGTCAGCCCCACAAATTTCCAACATGTCCTGCAGATAACCGTGACACCTTCTCAGCTTTCTCCAGGCAATGTTAAGTGGTGCTATGACAGTCACATTGCATGTTTGTGTGAATGTGCTTGTTTCAATGGTGGAAAGCAGCTCAACCTACATGTTTTCGTCATCATTAAAAAAGTATTTTAAAGCTAGTGTTCAGTGGAGATCAAAAGTTTGGGCACCCCAGGTAAAATTTGTATTAATGTTCAGAAAGAAGGCATGGGAAGATGAAAAACTGGCCAAGTGGCAATAAATTAGCAATGACACATTACATCTCAAAAAATATGTATTTCAATTACTATTAAAGTAATAATAATAATAATAATAATAATAATAATAATAATAATAATAATAATAATAATAATAATAATATATGGTACAGGATCTGCAAAGGTTTTACATGGTTTTACAAGGTTTTGATGTTGACGTCAGTAAATTGTGATGGCCAAGGCAAACCCTTCAGTTTACGTAATCCAGTGTAGAATTTGAGATGTGTTTAGGATCGTGATCTATTTGAAGAAGCCATGTCCTCTCTTTAATTTCAGTTTTTGACAGACGGTGGCAAGTTAGCATCCAAATTCCACTGAAATTGTATTGAATCAATATTTCCTATGTATTTGTAAAATTTGCCTGTGCCACTGGCTGCAGTACAACTCCAAAGCATAATTGATCCACCCCCTGCTTGTTTGTGCTATATGTTTTTAAAGTGTAACAGTGTACCACAACTCCGGTTTCTGCCAGATCTTTCTGGAAGGGTTGTGCCATCAAACATGGGTGTTGACTTGCTTTTCTCAAAATCCTGCAAGCTGTTCTGCCTTGGGCTTCAAGTTCTTCCCTTCATTTCCACTGTTCCTGATAACTGCCATTTCTTAATTTCATTCCATCAAGGGGTCTGGAGTCTAAAAAAGCTTTACTATAGCCTTGTCATGCTGTGTCTCAGTGTTCTAGAGCAGTGGTCTCCAAATAGCGGACCGTAAACTGGTATAGGGCCATGGCCAATTTGTGACCAGGAAAGAGACCCAAAAACTAACCGAATTGAGGAGCGTATTTGTCATCCCCTACCACGCGGACCCCGTCGATTAACTTCCAAGTGGCAATATTAGTAGGCGATTATATGATTGATAATCGAGATATTACTTGACCAGCTGAAAGCATACAAATTTACTCAATCAGATGCGGTACAAATGTGCGCAACTGCAGTCTATCATTGTCCAGTTTTTCCTTCTAACATGTTTCTGCAAGTTGCAAATCTGCCACAAAATGAAGGCAAAAGAAGTAAACCAAAAAGAATAAGAATGACTGAATTTGCATCTTTTTTTTTAACTCCAGCAAACCATTTGTTTTGGTCATGTGTTTGTCAATCACACAGTTGTCATAGTGATTAATGTGATAACCCAATCAAAAAGGAATTTAAACAGTTTACTTTCACATTCACGTCATACTGGAACAAGACCTGCATCCTGCTTCCGTGTTAAAATCATGAATCATGGAAAATAAAGTCAGAATACAGCAATATTTGGGGGGGGTGTTTCCAACATAAGACAGCGAGGTATGGACTGCCAACTGATTTTCTGTTTTATTAACAAGGTTTTGAAAACAAAGGTGCTTCATTCAACAATGAATAACCATGTGAAGACGCAAAAGAAAGTGAGTACTGTACTTGCTCATGCAGTCGACTGAAGACGCATTCCATGACCACTCACATGGAGGACATCTCAAAAACCAAAGAGCAATGAGTGGTCGCTGAGCGCATTGAAGAGATTATGTGGAAATATTTCATTATTTATTGATTGACAGGCTAAAATCATAACAGCCGCATGTCAACTCAAGTTGCAGGGGCAGGTATTCAATTTTTCCAAAATTTTACAATACTGGGACCACGCAAAAAGAAAAAAAAAAATTGGATGATGGTGAGTTGCATTGACTTGTTTAGTGCTCTTGAACTGTCATCCAAGATAGCATCTAGCATAACATATCACCACAATCACTGGCCAAGAGATTGACTCGTGATCAAATAGATTATAATTAGGTCCTGGTGAGTATGTATTTTACATTAAATTAACACGTTCATTTTCAGCAAACTTGCAGTGTCCCTGTTTTTAATGTTTAAAATCTTGTCACCTTAAGCTAAGCGCAGACCTGCTTGCCAGTCATGGCTTGGCGTCATCTTCCAAAGATAAAGCTGCTTTGATGAGAGTTCCTTCCCATCGCATGTGTGGCAGTATCTTCAGCACAACATGGAGTAAAAGAAGCCACTGGGCAATGTTTGTCGACAAAAACAAGCAAGACTAGAACCTAGGTCTAAGTTATTGTCTAAAATTTAAAAACTCAGATTTTTTTTTTTTTCATACTTGATACCTGATGCCACAAATTCAAACCACAACACAAACAAACGGATCGCTTTCTTTAGCCAGAGCACAGTCACACTAGCCTACAGTTTGGCGTGAGTGTGGAAGAAACAAAGGCAAGGCAGAAGCTAGACAGGAGAGGAAAAAAGCAATTTTATTATTTTTAACTTGTCTGCACCCCAAAAATTTGAATTGATCCAAAAAAGAAATTAATATTTGTCCAGGACTACTATAAACTGAACATGAACCTGTTGAATCATTTGAAAAAGTGATGAAGTTGTAGGCATGAAAATACATATGGAGTCACACTGAAAGTAGTTGAGAGTTTTTAATAAATTAAGGGTGCAATATTCAATAAACGTGTAAGACAAGATCTGGACTTCTATGAATCTAAAGTACTGTACAATATTAGATTTTGAGAACCATTCAACACTAGTTGGAGTTTTCAACAAATCAAAATGGTGAAGACAATGTACAGTGCTGCTAAGTCCCTCTGAAATGGTGGCGCGGGCCACGCGGGGGGGCGTTAAGCGATGACTGGGGGAAAAGCCCAGGGAAAAGGATTTGTTTTTGCCAAGTATTGGCATCTTTTTTTAGGCACTTTGATGCGCTTTGACTTTTTTTTTCTGCTTAGACCAGGGGTATCAAACTCTTTTTAGCTTGTGTGCCTTGTGGAGGAAAATCTATTCCCAAGTGGGCCTGACCAATAAAATTATGGTGTATATTTATGAACTTTGAAACAACAACTTTTTTTTTTATTACAGTCTAAAACAGTAAAAGCACAACATCACTATTACTCATAAAACATTAACATTACTCATAATCAAAAAACATTTCAAGTTTTTCATTTATTAAAAAAATTCAGATGACTTTTTTCCTTTACAAAATCATCTCACGTACCAGATTAAACCCATTTGCAGGCCGTTATATTATTCACCTGTGGCTTAGGGAAACCTTTAACCTGTATAAAAGCAGAAAAAAAGAAGTTAACAGTTGTTGGAAGTTGTTTTTTTTGTATTACTTTTTTCTTGTGTCAATGTTAAATAGGATAAAGTTTTAGGTGTACTTATACAATTTTGATGGATAATAATCTCACTTAGGGTCAGCGTGCCAAGTGTGTGTGTGTGTGTGTGTGGGGGGGGGGGGGGGGGGTCTCGTTTATGAGAAGGGGCTTTGCAATTAAGAAGTACTGTGCTAAATGAAGACAGCAGATGTTTTTATAATTGTAGAAAATGTTAAGTCCTTAATCAATTTGGTTTATGCATTGTAAATAATAATGATAAAGTAATCAGTGACACAAACATGTGTTTAAAGAATATTTTTAGTCTAAAGTTAATTAAACATGAGTGTTTCCATAAACATAAAAAAATATTTTTAACCCTGTATATTGTATGGTAAAAAAAAAATATGTAATTTAGACACTTGCCCACCCGACAATTTATTTTAACTGTTTTCTACAATGGAAAGTTTTTTGTAAACAAGACAACTGTGAGTGATCGCTAAATCTCTTGTGCGTGTTGTAATAGATCAGGAAAAGTCTTCAACGCACCCTTTTGTATCTTTCTGCCATAATAATCAAAATTGAAATAAATACTTAAAATATTTCACTTTGTGCGTGGTGAAATAACATAACATAGATGTTTCGCTTTTTGAAACAAAGAACTGAAATAAATGGACTTTGCCTCAGTATTTATATTTTAGGCACCCACCTGTAATAACACAAAGAGAGGGGAAGACAGTTTGTCATAAAGCATGATCTTTGTTCACTGCAAATAAGACCATAACTGAGAACTATCCTTTAAGTTGTACATGGTTGATAGCTCTATTTTTTTCTCATTTAAAAATGCCACTTGTGTTTGTCTAAATATAGAACATCAGTTCCAACTCCTACAAGACAGAGTGTCAGTAAGAAGAAAATAAATAAATAATTGATGGAAAAAAAAAAACCCAAAGCTATCTGAGTACCCAGCTAGGAAAATAAAAACATGTAACATGGCGTTGCCAGGTGATATTAATGAAATGAAAACCCTGAGGATGACACCACCCCCCCTTCCCCGAAAAACAACAACAAACTAATTTTCTGTTCCACTCTTGTAAAACCATGTACACCCAAAAAAGGATGCGAGGAGTACGATATGGAGAGAAAGCAGAAGAAAGCAAAACCAGGAGCAAAGGACTGCCTGCTGCACTGCAGCAAAAATTCACACAGCCGACCTCAGCCAGCACACCACATCCTGCACTAATCAACATGGCCATGAAAACGAGAAGTTATACAAGGTAATTATGACAATCGTTCATTAGAATCTTATCACGATCTAAATGTTCATAAGCAATATGAGGATTCTTGGTTCAGCTCTGTAAAAATCACAGAAACACATAAAAAAATAAGTGAAAGTACTGCCACACACACCATAAACATAGACAATGTCCTGTTAAAAAAAAAAAAAAAAAAAACTCAATAAGGGCTTTTACATGTGTTGAAATTAAATAAATAAATAAAAAACTGAAATTTAGACGTCAGGTTCAATTGGTTTGATTATAATTTTGAAAATACTACCAAGCACAATGGAATATTTGTAATAATTATAATTACATTTTGACAAAATTAAGAAATGAAGAAGATCAAAAACCATGACTTTTCTGAGTCAAGCAACAGAACACACTATGTGTGAGATGCTAAATATTAGATTTGGTTTCAGTGATACTTAATTGAACTTGAAATAAAAGAATGATTAGATGAATAGTTGAATGAAATAATATATTTTACATAGAAAATGATTGAAAAATAAGACTTAAAATGTTGAGACTTTTAACAAACTGTCTAAGCATGGTTGACATTCTGAACTGAAATTGTTACAGTGCACTGAGCGCTAAAAATGTTTTGCTTCTTGTAGAAATTTAAATCTTGATGTATTTGGGAAATGCTTCATTCAAAAATGAACATGCAAAGCACTCCATAGTCATGCTGATACGTTGTAAATATGTTGCCAGTTAAATAATGTCATATTATTAATCTTTAAACTTTTGTACTAGTCACTACATTGCAGACTGAACTGCCTTGAAAGCCCCACAACATGCAACTGCTCTCCTGTATCAAAAGAGTTCCTGGTAACACAATCAAACTCACAGTCGCGACTGATACGGTTGTGAGTCTAATCAAGACACAGGAGACAGACGATCACAATGGTAGATACACGGGGATGTCTAGCAGGCAGTATTAGGAGATAAGATAATGCATACAAGGTAGAGAAATATGGATAAGGAACCAAAATGCTAAATGGCCCAATAATTGTATTTGGTCTAATATTTGGTCTATGTGGTTTAAAAAAAAAAAAAAAAAAAAAAAAAAAACAGTTTTTGTTTTTCGAGCTTTGCTCAGTTTCCGACAATCGGGGTTTTTTGAACTCCGATATGATGAAATCATTTTGTGTTTTTTTTTTTTTTTTCCTGTCAGTGTCTGGTGTAATACCTGGTAAAAGCTGATGGACGGATGGATGTTTACTATGCATTCAAACATCACTACAAAACAGTAAACAGATTATATATTGCTCAATACAGCGGCATGGATAGGGAGTCATTTTAAAGGCAGCGGTATATATACAGTATTTGAAATTAATATGATGTTGCGAGTGTCAAATATTTCCAACAACCTGAGCAAATAGTCAATGTTGACCATAACTGGGCCTCTATCAGACACCTGAGAACCCAAGAGGGAAGCGCGAGCAAACAGAGGTACTGTGTCGAGCTTTTTCTTCTGGAGTTAGGAAGCACAGTTCACATTATGCCCTGGCGTAATAAATGAGCTGCAGGCCAGCGGTGACTCATGAAATCATATCAGCAATCAATCATAATCAAATCAATGAGATGTACTCTGGGCACAGGAAAGTAAGCAGGGTCTGGCGGACCTCGTCGTGTTTTTCTGCTCTCCTCATCGGTCTAAAAAGCTGAATAGTGCTCCTGTGGATGAGTGATTTGGCATCTTTTATTACCTTCATTGGAATTACCAATTAACAGAACAGTGTTACAGGAAATCCTCCAGTGTTTTTACACAAATGAAGTAGTAGACTTTACATGAAAAGGAAATCACGCACTCTCTTGGCCTGTTTTTAAGTTAAAATAAATAAATAAATAAATAAATAAAAACAACCAAATAAACAAATCTGTCATTTTATAGCTCATTAGTATGACAACCAACAGCAAACAGAAGGAAAAATAAAGGACATTCATAGATGTGAAAAACATATATCAAATGGAAAATAATATGATTGTATTTATTGCTACAAAGCATAACTTGGAAACCTGAACTCAAAAATGTGACCCAAGTGACCGCAGAGTGGATATTAAAACCTTCAACTTTGCTTTGGGATCCTTTTGGAAAATGTGAACAAAAGATGAAGAGCAAGCGACTGTTTGTACTCTACTTATAGTGTTTTGTGATGAATTAGGTAAGGTTGTTAGTGTTAGGTGTTGTTAGTGGGTACAAGATATGTTCTGTTTTTGCTAAGCAATGCTATTTCTTAGTGGTCTTGAATGCATCACACAACTCACGGGAAAAAGCGGTGAGCACCGAAGTGCAGGCGAGCTTAATGCATGTGTACTTTGTTTAGGCATTGTTTTCATCCTACAGTATATCATTTAAATAATAGGTGAGACAAACACTAAGATCTAAGATCTGGTGCAATTTCTTTGACAGTATTTATTTATTTATTTTTTTTACACAAACCACAGCGGGCCATTAGAGCAGAATAAATAGCCTGAACATATGATCTAAAATGCTTCAAAGCTGTTGTTTTAGTGTCAAACATCATTTGTCCGCTGTCTGAATTGGAATCAAACTATTGAATCAAACTATTGGATCAAACTATTGGACTATTTATGCTAAGCTAATGCACTAATTGCACTAATTATAACATATGAAGTGCTCTAACTTTATCTATCTATCTATCTATCTATCTATCTATGTGTATGTATATATATATATATATATATATATATATATATATATATATATATATATATATATATATATATATATATATATATATATATATATATGGACAATGGCTCTTACAGTGGTTGTTGAATGTTTTTGAATCAAGAAATCCCCAAAAGAGAAACACACCATGCCATTCGCCAAAGAAATTCCAGACGAAATGAGTGAAATCTATTTGTCTGAAAATAGTTATAAAGCCATTCCCAAGGTATGGCAGCCCTGAAGTGCAGATAACACAAACAAAAAAACTAAGCAAAAAGAAAAAGTTATTAAATAAAAAAAAAAACCTTATAAGAGAGAAGCAAACAAGAAAAAAAGAAGCAAAATACGCCCCATTAAAGTGCATCATTTAGAAACAGCAGTTATGAGTGTGTGGAATATTTAAAACCCATTTGCATCACTAATTTTTGCTCACAACACAGCAGAGCAAATAAACCAACCAACAATTTGTAAATTTGGCACTCATAAGTCAAAGCACATCTGTATTTCGCAACTGTACTCAACACAGGCAATCCAATTCCATTTTTGGGCGGTGTGTCTGCAACATAAACCACATGTTAATGCACAACTGTATCCACATGGAAAATACAATCCGCGTTTTAAGTTGGGGCTTACATCGGCTTTGCAGTTTGCAATCACATTTTTGAATGACAGGGTACAACATGAATCCCTTTCTCAAGTCAGTATGATAATCAAATCCATATTCACCATTTGCCCAGCACTACAACAAAAGAAAAATTGGTAGTGTAAAATACAGTATAGCATAGTTCTTGATCTTGAAGAAAAATTGAAGGTCTGCTTTAAAGATCATCGTGTGCCTCTCGCATCAGTATTAGCATACGTTACCAAGGTGATACAATGTGCATCAACCCTGAAGACAAATTATATTAAGCACAGTTTACTAACTACCTCGGTAGACAGTGACCTAAGATTCTTAGTCCATTAGAACAAAACAGTGAGTCTGTGTCGCTTAAACACATGCTTTTAAGTAGCAGCCATAAGTCTTTGTGTTGCTGTAATATATCTTGTGGTTACAAAACCCACAACTTTACTTTGGAAGACAGCCAAATGTGTGATAATACTGAAGGGGAAGGACAGTGTTAGAATAGAAACAGACACACTCACCAAGAAGAGGCGTTTGTTTTGGAGGGCATTGGTAAATACTAGGGATGGACAATTCATCAACCATTTACCGATATTGTAAAATAAGACCAGTGAATCAAATCATTTTAAATTGGCTGGTACCCTCTCTATTAATGTTCTGAACTCCTGTTTTCCAAGCTATTGTTGTACTGAGCAAATTAACACTGCCAGAACAAAGGTCTCCATGGATGTAGCTCAACTCCAGTTCCGTAAGTCATGCTGGCCTTCCTTCAGCAGAAAGTCACAAACCCCAATTCCATTAAAGTTGAGACACTGTATAAAAACAAAATATGTACAATGATTTACAAATGAACCCATTACGAAGACAGAACATTTAAGGTTCAAACCTTTAAGCTTTCCTTTTTTTTCATTGTATCATTGTATTTTGGTCTAGCGTGCCAATTCCATCAACATTAGTTTGTCGTTCAGAGTAGTACTACTGCTGCTAGTAACAGTTTGACCTTGGAATGGATTTGTTTTGGTTCATTAAAGTGGAAAAAAAGTTTTAAAATACACACTTTTAAATAATTATGACATTTCTGTAAACCATGGGAAAGTAGGACTAATCACATAAAAATACACAGCAAAACTGTTCTGTAGATAACGCAAAGTGCTCATTAACTAAGGCTCAGCTGAGACAAGGCTGGGTACACACATTAGTTATGTTATGATAGGGTTTCAAAGTAAAGCAGCAAACAACCAAAATATAAACAACCAAAATAGAAAATAGCCTGTAATTTGTTTACTTCTACAATCCATCATAAATGTGATGCAACCTGGACCTTTATTGGTTAAAACCAAAGCAGTGATAAAGCAGTGATAAACATATATATCCGTGTTCATGTTTGTATTGTGAGCAGCTGGATGACTTCACAGGTAGGTAACACTAGCTATGCTTCAAATTCCCTCACCACTTATTATCTCTCTTCAGTGACAATTCGCCTGCAATTCATTTTGAAGAAGAGGTTAAATTGAATGAAATGTCAGCTTTTCACAATGCCTGTTTTCAGTCTTTTAAATAGCTTTGATTACATATTTTGAAGTGATATCAGTGAAGTGTTAGGCACATTAAATGGACTACCACAGAATAACATGACCCCTTTCAAGTGGTTACCATGGAAACCACACTTCCACAACAACATGAGCTGCGATTCTTCAGTCTACGCCCCAATCCCTTACTTTAATTCTGAAAGACACTTTTGGACATGGAGCTGAAAGAATCAATTTCATACAATTATGACACCTTCTCAATCAGCCAGAATTTCAAAAGGCATGTGAGTGTTATACCTCTGAAATGAACACAACAAACAGAAGTACACAATATTTCTCTGGATTACACAAATCATGTTAAATGGTTATCATCCTTGAATATTTTGGAATTGATGATTTTGATCTGATGTGATTTTCTTTCACCATACTGTACATACATTTGGATGGTCTATGCTCATTTATCTTGTTGTCCCAGTAGGAAGTGAAAGAGGATCCACTTGCCAATGAAAAGCAAATAATGTAACAGACACTGCTTGTAATAATGATCAACAAGTATAATGGATATACAACGTCTCCAAAGCCTTATATTTTGTTTTTTTTGTGATGTGAAAAAAAATCAGACAAAGCTAAGTTAAATCTTATCTACCATTAATGTCACCTGTGTTTACTTGCAATCTCTTTGGGAGGGGAAGCAAGTCCTAAAAGCTGGGGTACAAGTGTGCCTATCATTTTGTAACTGGGACATGGCTATATTTAGAAGTATAAAATAGCATTCAAACTCATGTTAAACGTGAGCCAGAACACAACGTTTACCTTTTATGTGCCTCTGATATATACTGAAATAAATGGTAGATATTCTACAAGGCTTTTTTTCTAAAATGTTCTTTCCTGCTTTGTCGCAGAAGCCTTAAGACAGCAATTTTGAATGACAGCTGAAGAACAAAACTTCTAAGCATGATGTCTCCACCTCCATGCTTCAGTGTATTGCAGGTATGGTGTTATGTTGTTGATAAGTTCTTTTGTGTTCGTGCCAAACATACCTTTCGAAACCGCCAAAAACCTTTAGCCTTAGTTGCAATGGATGACACAATTTTGCACAAGGAAGATTTTGTTAGTGATGAAAGTGACCAATCGTTTGTACTGCTTGTATGTACGTAACAATTGATTGCTATGTAAACTGGCCTATGAAAAATAACACTCACTGGTTATGAGTATAGTAACCATTGACACAGAGGGTAACTTGTAGCAATTTCTTTCTTTTTTGCACTATTGTGGGTGTGAACACAGCTGACTCAGTTCACCACCAATCAAAACAGCTCCCTCTCCTCTGAAGGGCGTAAAGTTCTCGAGGTACGGCAATATTTTCTCTCCTTCCTATCAAGTGGCCTTAAGACTGTTAGTTGGACTCAACTGGCAGCTCAAGGACACTCTTACATACACAGACCACAGACTTCAAAGCATACACATCCCTATTTTCAAAGTCGCTGCTGGTCCTTTAAGCTCCACCCACATGACGTGACTACGCTGCGAAAGCGCTGGAACTATTACTAGCTGCTACCAGCTGGCCACGCCATGGCCCCCCTTCCCCCACCATCCTTCCCCTAGCCATGCACATGTGTGTGACAGATATGTTGTAGTGTCTTTTTTTTTGTTGGCATATGTGCAAGGATTTTTTTCCAGACTTTAGCCATGGCTTTTATTTGGGGCATGGCCAAGAACATATTTTTTCTCTCCTCCTTTTCCTCATCTAAAATGTTTTCCTGCTGTTAGCGGAGCACTGTCCTATGGCGAATACTGTTGGGCCTTACCGTCTCGTCTACCCCTATGAGTCATTTGTGTTGAATGTTTCTTGGACGGTGCGAGTTCGTTAAATAAAAATCTCATTGCCTTGTACATTACAGGTGTAATGATAAAAAGTCTATCTATCTATCTATCTATCTATCTATCTATCTATCTATCTATCTATCTATCTATCTATCTATCTATCTATCTATCTATCTATCTATCTATCTATCTATCATTTGCTATAAAAATGCTACTTAAGAGGCTCATTTACTCTAACAATGCTACTTAAGAGGCTCAGTCACATGGCAAAGGGAGTAATTGATTTGCTTGAGTCCAAGCAAGAGGTTAAAGCTTACCAAGTACTGTACATTCATAAGGAACTCCAGGCAGAACTCCATGCAATGGTCTAATTATTTACCTATTGATGATATAGCATCAGGAGAATCTTGTGTTTCAGTGTCTTGCTAATGGACACTTTAACATAGTGCTAACATTTGGGGATAGAACCCACATCGTCCATTCGGAACACTTATCATTGAGTCATGGTGCTGTGTGATCACACATTTGTCAAGTGCGCAGAGACTGTCTTCCTTTCCATGGAGCTTTATCCTAAAAATGTAATAATAAGAATAATAATAGTTAGTGTTAGGAGTAATGCATTACAAAAGTAATGTAATGACTGTAATGCATTACTTTTTACTGTAATGCTGTAATGTAATACATTGCATAAAAAATAATAATAATATTGTACTCGTTACAAATGAGAGTAAAGTAATGCATTACAATGCATTTTTAGCCTGAAAGCTTGTTTTCCCCCCAAATTCACCAAAAACACAGCGAGATCAGAGGAGAAAAGTCTGAGACAAAATGTTTACTTGCTGATCTACTACAGCTGAGATGAAACTGCGGGTTGAATATAGACAATACAGTATGTATACAAGCTGTACATAAAACCCTTACTTTCAGTTCGTCAGAGATAAAGAAAAGAAAAATATCTTTGTTAGGTGCACGTTTTGTGCAACACCTAAAAAGCTGTCCATTTCGCAAAATAGGACCAGTAATTTGACAAACCATTCAGAGAGGGGCCATAGTAACATGGAGTTAGCAAAAAAAAAAAAAAAAAAATAAGAGGATTGCACTCTCTCGCTGAGGGATGACACTTTGACATCAAGAGGTCAAGCTGCTGTTTCCCACAGTGATGTACCAGCATTTGGAAACCGTCAGCAAGATCCTTGTTGCAACTAGCGTACATGACAAGGTAAGTTAATGCTAATTCTCACTGTACAATTGCTATTAATAATAGTCTGTAAATAGTTCTGGTCAATGTGTATCAAGATGAAGCATACAAAACTCATGTTAGCCAGTACGTTAAAGACCTTAACAATGCTGTAGGCTAGCTGCTAACGTTAGCCCCCCCACCGAAGCTATCTATTTTTGAAACATATGTCTCTAACCTCGCCAACTGATCTTTAATTTAAATATTAACATTGAAATTGTGAAATGAACTAACCATTTTGCCTACAGCATTATCAGTGCATCATGCTGTGAAGCTAAGTTATATAGAGAAAAAAATACACACAAAAAAAAAGATTTTGTATCTTGTCTTAAAATGTTCATAATACAATACAGATGAAATGATTTGTACTGGTTTTAGGCTAAGGCCAACCTTTCACTGGATCAGTAATGAGAGTAATGAGCTACATTTAGAATGGCAAATCCATGTTTCCAGTTATGGTGGTGAGAGTAATATGAAAATAATGCAATAGTAGTGTAATGCATTACATTTTAAATACAGTAATATTGTAACTTAACTAGAAACTTTTAAATGACAGTAATATGTTATAAATAATGTATTATAATTTTGAAGTAACTTGCCCAACACTGATGATAATAATAATAATAATAATAATAATAATAATAATAATAATAATAATAATAATAATAATAATAATAATAATAATAGTACATTCAATAACATGTTCGAATCCGTACAATTGAGGGAAATTCAAATGTCTGTGTTAACATGTAAAAGGAGCCAGTGTTTGACTTTTAAGATAACAGTCCACTTACTATAACTATAGTACGTCAGAAGAGTTTTGAATTAGGATTAAGGTAAAGTAAATTTCTGTAAGGGGCTGTTGCTCATGCACCTCTTCATGTTTGTGATGAATCCTAGCAGCGTGCCATGCTGGTTGGAGGCGGATATTTTTAGCAAACGCTGCCATTCTCTCCTAATTGTAGGAGTTGTGTTTGCATGTTAACCCACACTTTAACAGAACTCTTTTCCTTGTCTGTTGCTACCAATTAAACGGGTGTACATACATTATGCAGAAAGGGTTTTACCAACATCAAGTATAGATCAGTGCAGCCTTTTCGACTCTGAGAACCTTGATTTTTTTTAGCTACCCTGAAAGGATACTGGAATGGATGGCTGCCTCTGGCCTTGAGCTAAAGCTGAAGTGAAAATTAGGTCTGAAGAGTGAGTGGCTTAAATGACCAAAAACTGGTGCTGAATGTAATGATAATTCATGTGGCATGTGCAATTACAGCCATATGAAGAGTGACTGATACAAGAAACTATTTTTTGCTTCTCTGGACATGTGACCTGCCCAACAATTGCATAGATGTAGATGCTCCAGTCTATGGTCAAAGTCCATTAAATAATTTGGTTACCTAAAGAGATGCTCTGTCTGACATTTATTAGGTCACACAAAATAGCAGATATCCAGGGGAAAATGGACATCAGTTCACCTTGATATGATTACATCAATAGAAATGTTTTATAAAATTGTTAAAGCCCCTGACGAGCAAAAACAAATAAGACTTTTGAATTTGACAAATTCTTGATAGATTATGTGAAAGATCTTGATGTCTCACAAGGCTGACACACGACTGATCTGATTAATGATGTTATGCATCCAACAATTACCTTTTAACACATATGATGTATTTTTTATTTGAAAAGCATCATGTAGCGGCTCGGTGGAATGGTGGTTAGCACATTCGCCTCACATTGCAGGGTCTGAGTTCAAATTCACCTCGCTCCAGCTTTCCTGTGCGGAGTTTGCATGTTCTCCCCCAGCCCGCGTGGGTTCTCTGCGGGTACTCTGGCTTTGTCTCAAACTCCCAAAACATGCATGGCAGTTCTATTCGACGTACTTAAGTGTCCTTAGGTGTGAATGGGTGCGTGAATGGTTGTTAGTCTCTATGTGCCCTGCAATTGGCTGGCAACCAGTTGAGGGTGTCCCCCGCCGACTGTCCCAAGCCAGCTGGGATATGCACCAGGAAGCCTGCAACCCTTGTGAGGATAAACGACGCTTGAAGATGGATGGATGCATAGTGTATCTTAAATAAATCTCTGAATTCATTTTATATAAGACATTTTACAGCAACTAAAACATGGAGACATGAGAGATGGATAGTGATATATCCAAGCATTTCATGCTTAAGGGAAAAGACATTGTGTGTGTGCAGAATTACACCATTAGTTAAGCCTGATTGTCTGTTGGTTAACACAATTATCCTGTAAGAGACTTTAAAGTAGTCAAAAAACCTAATAGTACTGATTGCCCCATAAGCTCCCTTATATAATTGCTATCAGGAAAAAAAAAAAAAAAAAAACTACAGCATTAATGTTTCACTGAGTGCCCATCAAACCTTCTTTCCACAGGATAGTTCATGACATAACCTTATACTCTAACGTTTACATTACTGACCTTGTTAGATCACTGCCATTCATCGTAGCCAGAGTCCCCCATTCAAGTGACATTTGCAAGTTTCAAGACGACATCTATGTCATCGCACACACAGAAGAGGAGCTAACTCAAGTTCTATTCCTTCCACTCAGATGGCTCATTACTTAATTGACTTAATAAAGTACAAATTAACTGGTCAGACTGTCAAAGCTTGACTGACAAATTGCCATGTGTGCATGAAGGAAGTGCTCAAGGCCTACTTTCTGCTTTCTGATGCTAGAAATGGACACACGTGACCAATAGTATTCTGGGGCAGTAAAAATTCGTAATGACATCCGTCATTACTTAAATCACATTCACCATATAGTGTACATTCATACAATTTTTCCTCACCTGGATACTCAGTTTCTTCCCATGTCTTTATAACATCACTTTTATGAGAGATGTATTGTGTGAGTGTGTAAAGGTTGTAGTGTTCATAGGGTGTGTGTTTAACGTGAGAATGAGAAGGATGTGTTTCAAATGATTGCTTTTAATTCTTTAAATCATTTTCTGATTCATTTTTAATGTATGAAAGTGCAATACAAATAAAACCTAATTTGGTTTGAAATGGTGATTAATCCTCTGAAAAGTTAAAAATATAGATTATTATATTTGTGGGGGTGGCACGGTGGAAGACTGGTTAGCATGACTGCTTCACAGCTCTGAGGTCCCGGGTTCATCTCCGGCCCTCCTGTTTGGAGTTTGCACACGCCACAGAGGAGGATGGACGGATGGATGGATGGATGGATTTGGGTAGATATATTTGTGGGTGTTTTTTTTTTTTTTTTCATTTTTGTATGATGTATTTCAACTTTGAGTTGCATCGAAAAGCAAAAAACAAAACAACAACAACAAAAAAGACCAAGCAACTCTTCAATAATTCAACAATATTGAAAATTGGGGCACTCATAAGTCAAGACACTAGTGTACTCCACCCAATCAAACTTGAAATGATCTCCCTGGCTCGAAAGTGAATCACCCGACTTGAAATTGGGCTTGAACGAGGGCCTAATTCTCATCACGTATGCCCAGCTTGACAGCCTTGTCAGCTTTGTCTCTGTCTGTTCTTGCAGTTTAGGTGGAGTTGCTATAAATACAGCCATGGAGCTGGAGTACCATATCTAGGCCTTTGCAGATGAGGCCTCAAGAGCAGCTGCCTCATCCCTGTGACAAGAAAAACACACGCCTGGTTTGAACTGCTGTGTGATTTGTTTGACAGGTAACATGCTCAACTAGTTATCTTATAGCCATGAAGAGACGTTCTGACACTGCCTTGCTACTTCATTAAAGGCCAGGTTGCTGATTCTGCAGGAATCGCAGCCCTCTTTTTCGCAATAATGAGCTACCGTGGCTTGTGTGGTCAGCACATGGCTTAAATGGGGGTCCTCTCATGAGCTTGTGTCTGAGCTATCACAATCAGTCGCTTTTCATTGCCACTGTGCCTTTCACATCAGTGACGTTTAGATTGTTTTAACTGTTATTATTAATTTAATCATGACATGATCTTAAATCAGGCAGTCACCGAACTTCATTGGACCAAATCGCATGGCAAATGTCAACAAATGTCACCTAAGTATTAGTTTTTACCAAATGACTTCAAATGCCACCTAGCTAAATTCACAAAGAGGAATTGAGGTGTACAAGTAAAATATTGTCAGTTGTAGGGTACAAATAATGTCTAAACTAAGACATATTGTAAATCCCAAAATTGATGAATTTGCGTTTTTGAGACATACGCTTCAATTGTTTTGTGCACATGTTTCCGATGCTTGATCCTAAGGCTAACTTTTTCATCTCAATCTTTTAGAACTATAGTATACATCTCAATAGGCACATAGGCTATTTGAAACAACATTTTCAAATGATCTTTTCTCCAGGGCACGTTCAAGTGAAAGTGGTGCGCTTGTAGAGACAGCCTCACAATAAGGAAAAGATGTGACTTATAGGGCAACAACCAAAGTATTCTATGCATATCTAAATCCTGCATTAGACTTAATTACCCAAATGACATCACGTGTGTTCCTTTTTTCTGTTGAATGAAATTAATTTCTACTGTAAAACGTAGCTAAACCATTGTAAAGTAATTGAAGGTAAACAATGTAGACCCAGCCTTTTTTATCCAGGCACATTTTAAGAAACATGTAAAAACTTAAGTAGAGGCAGCGTCACATAAGAATAACCTAAAGAAAAAAAGAAAGAAAAAGAATTCATTAAAGAATTCCTTACTTCAAAAGCTTGCTAAGTGAGGATGTGGAGCTAAATTAAGGCACACATTATTACACAAAGGGCGGTGGAAGAGCGGTTAGCATGTCCGCATCATAGTTCAGAGTCCGAGTTCGAATCCTGCTTGCTCTGACCCCCTTGTGTGTGGGGTTCGCATGTTCTCCCTGTGCCCGCGTGGCTTCTCTCCGGGCACTCTAGATTCCTCCCACATTACAAAGACATGCAGGGTAGATGGGTGCGTGAATGGTTGTTCTTCCCTGTGTGCCCTGCAATTGGCTGTCAAACGATTCAGGGTGTCCCCCACATACTGCCCATACACAGCTGGGAGAGGCACCAACAAGTCATTCACCCAAGTGTGGATAAGCGTCTATAGAAAATGGATGGATGGATATTATTACACAGTTCGGAGACACAATAAAAGCATAAACATGGGTAAAGTGATGCCAAACCCTTACATTTCTGACATTGTTTCAAATGGCAAGTCGTGCTAATATTGCTAGTAGTTACAGTATCACGACAGACGAAAGTGTGTCTTAACCGTCCAAGTTTAAAAATACACATATGCACATATAGAAACAGAAACAAAGATAATTCACTTATTTTTCATATTGTTGATTTAATTTGTTAATGGCAAGTTCAAAACTAGCGAAAAAATGCTATTTCGTGTTTTGGAATCGTAGTTTGTTGTAACTAGAATTACTTCTATGCACGTGGCAATTATTCATAGAAATCTGCAATCCAAGGTTGGGCTTTGTCCCATATCCCCTGTGAATCGTCGACATCAAGTGTATATTGTACGCACGAGACTACACTCACACACATTCCTTAGTTTTGTTTCATTAAATATGTTGTAGATTTAAAAGCCAGCTATATAATGTTATTGTTCGGGGACACACAAAGAAACATGTAATTGGATGGAAAATTCTTAAAATTATGTGCCTGTGTTGCTAATAGTTTACTTAATCCTGAAACAAACCTTTTTTGTGTTCACCTGAGTAATAAATTGTTTAGGCTGTATTATTACGAAATGGTACAAAAATACATTATCGTCAATGACTATAGGTGCAACTGCACTGTCTGGTGACATCCACTCAATTTAAAGTGCCTTGGTCAGATAATGCTGAGTTTAGAGTGATACTGTCAAAGAAACATTCATTTAATAATATATTTTGGGTTTGCGGCACACTGCACTGCATCATACTGAGAGATGTTTGTCATGTTTGTTTGTACTTGCAACGCATTAGACTATGTCAGAGTGTACCTAATGTCATCTTTGCCAGTATTCAACTGTTTCTCCTGCAGTGTCAAAGTGTCTCTACATGCAGTCAGATGTTGATGTGTGGTGCAGTTGCACTGTACTGCTGAGCTCATCATCTTCCATTCGCCAGGCTGCATGGAGTAACAAGTAGCCCCACACAACACATACACACACCACAAACACCACCAGATGCACAATTATTAAGAACATCTACACATTCAGCCTGTTGAAATAAGCATTGCATTGTTGCATTAAGACATAACCCCCCCACCCCCTTTCAAAAAAAGCACTGCATTGCTTTGCCAGTGCAGTGCTGCCGGTGGGGGCCCGTTTAATCGAGAAGTGATGTTGCAGTGGAGGGCTACTGCTGCTGCTGCAGTACGAACCAGAATGGCATCATGAAGTGCAGTGGTGGGCAACGTGTGGCACATGGACCATGTAGGGGGCTTATGAGAGCAGTTAACCTGACCAGCTAGAAAAAGACATCCATGGAAGGAAAAAGCATTCAACTTGTAAATGATCAAACATTACATTTGTTTGCCTCATTAATTTAGTTAAGCATTTAGAGCACTTCATACAAACTGAAACAAGGCCACTCAACCACTCAGTGCGTAACAACTATGTATTAACTGTGTAATAAATGCTAGTTGGGAAAAGTTGCAGGTGATGTGGTGCAGCTTGTTACTTGCCCCCAAAAAAACTGATAGCAGAAGTTGTTCCTCTTCCCTTGTGCCTGAGTGTGTGTGCCTCTGCATTACTGCATAAATAGCATTGCAGGGTCTATCACAAATTACACAGCGGAGGAGCAATAAAGTGAAAAAGCACACTTAGTGTTATGATAGGGATAACAAAGATGCAGCTTACCACTTGGATTCTTGTTTTTCTTGAGACTCTTGCCACAAAGACACTGCAGCATATGCGTTCCTTTGCTGAAAATGTTCCAAAGAAACCACATTGATTGATTTGGGCGAATCCAGTGGTTCAAACACCCGTAAAGAGATGAGATCCTTGCGGTTGCATAATAATAGCAATAGTAAGAATGACAACACAGTTCTCCACGCAAAGCCTGCCAATTGTATCATATAGGAAGAAGGGTAAAAAACATATATCCTGTCTCTGCGTGGTTTCTTGTGTTTCTCTCACGTGGCTTTATTCGTAACAATGCTACGGTTTCTTCTTCTCGTTTTTCTTCTTGTGGCGTCCTCAAGTAGAAAAGGTACTCTTTTAATTGCATGTGTCGCACCGGGGAGGAGACGCCAGCACGCACACACACAAGCGCGCGCACACGCACGCACACACGACACACACTCACACACACACACTACACGACACACACACAACTAAAACAATAAAAGACGGCGGACTTCTTCGTGGAGGAGACAACCATCGCCGCGTTTACTTCATCACTCTGACGCGAAGCCGAAGAGGAGAAGGTGGAGGGGGAGGAGGCGGAGGGTGGATCGACACCGCGTCACACGCCAGGGGAGGATGCATCCTATGAAGACCCCCTGCACAAGTCCAAATTCGCCCCCCCCGGTCACACGGTACCCCTAGCAGTTTGCATGTCTTCGCAAGTCCCGCACCGCTGCGCCTCGATGCGTGTGGATCCCCGCGTGTCTGTATCAATGACACCATATATCCCCCTCCCCTTAAAAAAAAGTGCACCCATATCAAACCCCCAGCCTGTGTTTCAAACAGAGGAGGAGGGGTCACACTGGAAAGTCTGGCTTTCCATTACGTAAACACGTGGTTTGTGCCCATTCACGTCAGTGAAGCTGCTAAGAATTGGGATCCGATACGCAACACTGTCATACGTGTCCCATTCCGAAATCTAGTGCACAGTTAAAACTGATATTTGCTCCAGCGTGAGCCATTTAGGTTTTTAAGACTTTGTTGTATTGGCTATGCAGTTTTCTCTCCCCCATAAAGCCTTTATAACAATTTTTTTGCTATTGGATAATGGAAATTAGTTGTGTTCCCAGCGCCAAAACAAAACCGAAAAAAAGCAAAGGGAGTAACTATGTTCTTCAGTTAAAAGGTAACGACGATTTTTTTTTTGTCAAACAAAAGGAACTCTGGCATTAAACCACTTTTTCAATAAACGTCAACAAAATTTTAAAAAAATCATCTATTATAAAAATGTACTTATGTTGAAAAGTAAATAAATGAATTACAGTACAAAATAAGTCTGTGTTTGACACAGTTGCGATCATGTTTTGTCCGCCTTATAGCCCTCCAAGATTTCAATCAAGGTCGGCAATTTCTGTAAAAACTGAAGATTAAAACCCCTATTTTGACAAACTCAGGAGAGCATCTTATAGATAGGAATGTACATTGTCAGAAAAATACTCTTTAAAAGTACAATCAGATTTGTGAACAACCTACTTAAGTAGGCCTGGAGTATCAAAGTACTTGTATTTATACATTGTTTCCTTCCCACCTCTGTAGCCAGTATAAAACCTTGATAAAACCACCATTTTAATATTCCTATACATGCAAATGAAGCCGGTTGTTACGCATCATCTTTACAGTTTTAATTGAGAAGACAGTAAAGTAATACACAATTATTAAAAAAAAAAGACTATATGATTGTAAATGTGTTATTGCAGTGGACTAATGAAAGTTTAAGTTCTGAGCACAAAGTGGCAAATGTGTAAATAAATACACATATGTTTTGACTGAGTATAATTTCATGACTTATCATGCTGAACCCAAGTAATGACTTTAGTGGACTTACTTGGAATTTGGCCCCACTAACTTTAAACTATAAGATTAAGACTCAGGTCTTATTTATAACTAGCACATATACTGTACGTGACCTACGCCCACCTTTAATTACTTTGAATGTTATTCCCCTGAAGCTGAACCTTCCTTTGAAATACATGTTGCAAAAAAGCAGAAGAAAAAGTAAAACCCTTGCAGAGTTAATCTGGTGTACGACCTAAGGGAGATGAGCAGGGGGGTATAGACATCTACAGAGTAATTAATATGTTGTATTCTGCAACGTGTCAGTTTCTTTGAAGATGTTTTTAATGATAGCACCCTTAAGGATCAACGGCATGCTGTTTGTGTACTGTCATATCACCAATAGAGTTGGGAATATTTATGATCCGACAGGGGCAGTGAGAGTCTGATGGCAGCGAGGCGAGGCAAAGTGTGCGGCACATGCTAAGTAGTAAAATCCATATACATTAGTCATCTTTACACAGCAATGTGTCATTTCTGTAGGGTAGCCAAGCGTCATGATACATTTTAGTAAGATGTATGGACTCTCCACACAGATAGATGGATAGATGCTGTTGTTCGATTGTTGTGTTCATCCATCTCTGAGGACTAAAGGGCTATTGTGGTTCGCTCGTGGCTGTTTGTGCTGCCTGATGACATTCCTCAAAGGGATTCAAGGTTTTTCCATTGCAGCTGAAGACGAAGATGCAGTTCCCTTGTGTTAACTTTTCTTGGAACGTTAATTTGGAAAGATAATCGGCGCAAGGCTGTGGTAAGGGCTAGCAACTGACACCAAAGGACGTCATACAACCAGTTTTTTTTTTTTTTTTTTTGGGGGGGGGGGGGGGGGGTAGTAGTAGTGGGGCATTCTTTCACGTACTACCAGGTAGAACCGTGTTACATGTGACAGTGAGGCTCTCCCTCTACATTGGCGGCAGAAGACAGTTTGACTACCAGGGATTGAAGGAGGACCTATTGATGGTTTAAGTAAGATGGTTACTGCTTGCTATCAGTCGATTTTTACGTGTAAGACCCCGGGAGCAGTTTTTCGGTTAGATCCCTTGGTGTTGTTTTTGATGTGACTTCCCATGTACATTACTCTCAAGAAAAACACGGGACAATGTAGCCAAGCGTTGATTGCCTTTTCCCTAAGGAAATACATTGATCCCTTTAGGTCAGGCAAGTCCAAACTCGGTCCTCGAGGGCGAGTATCCTGCATATTCTTTCCCCAACATACCTGATTTAAATGATGTACTCATCAGCAACCTCAGCAGAAGTACGATGACGATCCTGATCATTTAAATCAGGTGTGTTGGGGAAACAAACACGGAGCATATGCTTGATACAGACCCTTGAGGACTGAATTTTGACACCTCAGCTATAGGTGAAACAAAAAGCACTTTTTAAAAATATTTGACGTGTCGTAGTGTGCCTTGCATCAAAATAATTCAATTCTCTTTGCTTCCCACTAGATTTTGCTAAATCTTACACAATGCACCTTTAAAGAGACAATACGTACGATTTAGACTATTTTCATTAAAAAAGAATTAAGAGTATAAATTTCAAAAACGTTCAAATAAATGTGTTCTTAATGATCAACAATATGTTTTAAATATAATCGTATGTCTAGTTAGCATGAAATTATATTACATGGGGGGTGGCACCCCTCCAGAGGCTCCCATGTCTGTTATAGCTATAGACAACGGTAAATGCAGCACCTCCCGCTGTTTGTAATGAAACACTGTCAGACAGTATTTCCTGTTGCCTCCATTACTCCACGAGAAAGAAATTTTGCAGGCCACAAGCTCCACGGCTTTCAGTTTTGGTTGTTGTGTAATAAATTTCCTTCCAAAAATTCACTTAAACTCTGGAGCGACTAAAATAGAGTTGGCATCATGTGGAATCCTCATATCTCCAACACTCATCTTTTTGCATGGTCTGAATTTGTTCAACCATTAGCATTGCATGCTGAAGGAGATTAAACCATTTTCAAATCTTTAGATCAATAACAATAGACAATAAACAATAAAAGTGTAGTTTTTTTTTAATCCAAAATTGTGACTTTCGAGAACCAATGCAAGTTAATGTGGGTTTTTTTCTTCTTCTTCTTCTTGCATTTTTGTTTGTCTTGTACTACAGAGCTAATCCAAAAAGTATGATGAAGGTAATCTGATCAACATTGTTATTTCAAAAGATATTGTCACACTTTACTCAATCTTATTCAAGAGTCGCCTAGGTAAATCCTCCTCGTCTGCTCTAACTTTTAGCTTTCTACCACATCCTTGACCACATCCATGAATCTCTTCTTTGGCCTTCCTTTTGCGCTTCCTATTTGATGGCCCCATTTCAAGAATCCTACCACAGATCCAGATTATCTGGATTCTCGAGCTTTGTTTCCAAACCTTCCAGTCTATTTAATCCCATTTCAATCATCTAATTCTTCATCCTATCGTCCTTCAATTCTGCCACCTCTAGCTCTGATGCCTGTCCTCTGGTCACAGGTCACACTGTCTCATAACCATACGAAATGGCTTGGCCATGAATCGTTCGATGAAACTTTCCTTTCACATTTATTGCATTTTGTAAAACAGCTACTAGAAGGGTGTCAGAATTGTGCCTTTTGAAGTTTAGGTCTGCCATATTAAAGTGACAGAAAATGCTTAACAAATCCAGATGATAGAAAGGCCACCCTGATCATAGAGCCAAAGTGAGCCACTGTGAACATCACCCTTCTGCAAAGATGCGTAATTCTACATGTTCTAGAGCAACCATTCAAAAATATGAAGAAACAGAAGTAAAGAAACATCACAACTGATAGTAAGAGAAACACTGTTTACATTTTTCATGTTGTTTATCCAAAATGATTAAATGGTTAAAAACGTCCCTTCATTAAATCCTTCAATAACAACGGCCTGTTTTTTCTTGCATGCGTATTATTATATAGTTAAAAAGGAGTCGCTGTGGAATCAGAACAAACAGACATACTTTTGACCTCGGCCTCTATGCATCCTTCTCATCGATCCACCAACGGCAATGCAAGTATCATTGCACCCTTGGGAATATTGTCTGACCATCTTGTCAGGGATCATTACAAAACATGTTTTTGATTGCCCCAGGCCGCAGCCAGCAGGAAGTGGCCCTTTGTGTGCCATAACGGCCTTTACTTCAGACAGGAAAACTAGAGATAAATGGACGGGTTCAAGTTTTTACGATGGCTTCGCTTTGTTCTTTGTTTTTTTCTTTTGAATTAAAGGTTTGTTAATTTTTCACACACTTGCTTTCAATACTATTTCAAGCGCTATTAGATAAGCTTGGATCTGCATTCATCTTAGTCAAAACTTTTCAATCCCAGTTATCCAGCAAACCTGCAACCAGGCTATTTTGTTTCAGTGACAAAATTACCAACACGAAGGATCGTAAAACTATCTCTAAAATGGAAACTACAAGGCAATTATCGTCCATTTGTTGAATAAGACTCAAAACTAGGTTTTCTGACTTTCATCCATCCATCTATCCATCCAGTGTTGTCACAAGGGTTGTGGGCATAGTGGAGTCTATTCCAGCTGTTTTCGGGCAGCAGGTGGGATACACCCTGAACTGGTTGCCAGCCAATTGCAGGGCACACAAAGATGAACAAACAGTCACACGAGATCAAGCAAGCTACACGGTGCAGCTTGGCTGTGTAGCCTACACCAGAGTCAGACCAGGGAACCTTTAGCAGAAAATCAAATATATCTACTCACTTTTTTAACAAACAAAAGCTGAAGGAGAGGAAAACGTCAACCAAATCATTGAAGTCTTCATAAGGAGGGGAGGAATGTATTTTGTATTCAAATTAGTCTTTTGGGGGACAGTTGTTTTGGTGAGTGCAAGTATTTTATTTATTTATTAATTCGATCACACTGGCTGGGTCCCCTGGGCGATGGTGTCTGTTGTGAGACCTGAAACAGCCAATGAACCCAGGTGCCAATAATGATGTGTCTTAAGCGGTACCAAAAGTGTATTGTAGAACAATATTTTTTTTCATGTTTTAATATTTTTTATTTTATTCCGTTCATATTCAATTAATGACTATCACATATAGTGGTGTGTTTCAATTGCTGATGCAGGCTTATTGATGTTTAAATGCTCTGAAAAACAGCCTGTGTTGTACACGATTAAAGTGATGCAAGGCCCAGTACGCATGCGTTTGTATATGATTTCTTCATCCATGGTGTCATAAATGATGGTATTATGAGAGGTATTCATTTGAGTAGAAAATCACTGAAGGCCTAAGTGTGAATGCCGGACCACCAAATATAATAAAGTCTTATTGTTTATAATACAACAGACCAAAGCCGAATGTCTGGTAATGGTAATGACCCAGAGGGCGACCCCCGCTCATTGTGAATCTCTCCTGGGCAGTCAAAAGATTTTATCGTGTTGAGCAGCGGCATGACAAAACTAACTAATGATACGAATGTAAATTCTAGTCAAGTGTTCCACTTTCTGTCACTGAAAAAATCGCAGGCTATTTCGCACAAGCTTGGCAAATGGTCACGTCTGCTTGTAAGTTGCAGTGCTTATCGGGGCATTGGTTGTAAAAATAAGAATGTTTGTCTGTTGATTATGGACGCTGGACTATTCGATTCAGTCTTCATGTTTTTAATGCTTCAAGAAACCTCCTTGCGGGCCGGATCAGGCCTGTGGGCCACATGTTTGACAACTCTGATTTAGCGAGTTCAGTTAAAAAGCACATTTTTTGGAATATGAAAGGAAACCGGAGTGCCCGAAGAAACCCACGCAAGCATGGGGAGAACACCCAAACTCCAAACAGGAAGGCTCGAGACAGAAGCAAACACACGGCCTTCACACTGTAAGGCGGACATGCTAACCGGCCTTCCACCATGCTAGCTATCAATTTATTATTATTATTATTATTATTATTATTATTATTATTATTATTATTATTATTATTGTTATTATTATTATTAATATTATTATACATGTTAATATATATTGTCTATTTCATTTAAACGACAAAGCAAAGATCTAGTTTTGTCATCAAGTGATGTCCCTGCCTCCATACATCCATTCATCCAATGTATGTGCTGCTCATCCAATCACGGGTCATGGGGAGCTGGAACCAACCCACTTGACAGACAGAAGGCAGAGTAAACCCTGACCTGGTTGCCAGTCAGTTTCAGGGCACATAACAAGGTGGACAGCCTTTCACACTCACATTCACACTAATACCAATTTAGATCTGAAGTTGCTGAACCCTTGCTCTTTGCATACCATTGTCAGGTCCCAGTGGACAAAATGTATTTTAAGGGATGACAAAAAATATATATATATACATTAGTACAATTAAGAATTCAATGCATTTAAGAAGTCATTTTTTCATCACTCCTAGTTATTTTACCTTTTATTGGTTTATTCTGTCTTGCTTTGACACCGACATGCTCTCTGCTCTTTACATATAGTAGTCATTTGATTACTTGGACATGTTTACAAGGGCTGCAACCCGGAAGTACAGCCATGGGCAGCCATGCGATTGATTGGGCTCTGCAGTGCCAACAAGATAATCAATATTTAAGCTACTTGCTACAGCCTCATTCACCCATGATTTGCCTGAGTAGCAAACCTCCATATTGTGCACATTATCTTCATCCCAAAGCTGAGACTCAGCATTTTATATTGGAATTGAAAGCAACAAGTTGGGGTACTACTGTAAAAAATTCCTTCTGAAAAATTATTTCAAATTATAACATAGCACCCAAACCCTCATACATGAAGTAAATGTAGTGCAATTCATCCATCCATTTTCTTAACTGCTTGTCCTCATCAGAGTCTTGGGTTCGCTGGTGCTTATCCCAGCTGTCTTTTAGGCTTTCCTTTCATGAAACCTAAAGTGAAGGTTGAAACTTGTAAGCATCGCTGTAGCGGTACTTTGGTACTGTGCTAATTTGTTACCCTTGTAAGTCATTCCGCCATTATATAACAGCAGCGCCAGTCTGTTTTGTTTCATTATTTATAGACTTTTATAGAAGCAACCTATCGGAGTATTAAGAAAATATGGGCCAAACTTCCTGCATTCAGTGAAAAGTGCTTCGTGTATGTGCCAAACTCCCGTTGAAACAGTCACTTTTGGGGGTTGCAGGGGTGGGCACATAAAGCTTATTTCCGAGTCAAAGAATCCATCCCGGTGGAGTACGGCAGTATTAATGGAGAGTGCATTGCCTCAGAGTCTTTTTCTATTCTGCCATCCATTAGTTGACTTTAAAAACTACATTTGATGAATCAGGTAGGAAGGCTTTTCAGATTGTGTTAAAGTCAGCCTGGCCTTTGCAGTTAGTTAAAAAGACATGTTTTTGGGGGGAGGGGTGGGGTCTATGACTATACTTTGGTTTCTGACAAAATATACAAAAATGGAATCATGTGATTACAGATGTTTTGCCAATTATGAAAGAAAATCGTGTTCATTAAGATGGCTCCAATATATGATTCAATTCTGAAAAGGTCAATGTTGCCCTTGTAATGATTGCACTCTTCTGACAGTAACAATGGAAACAGAGGTATGAGCTTTGAACTGTACCAAGGAACATACATTTCCTCATGGATGTACCTAACCCTATTCACAAGTTTTAGGGGAAGATTTTCAGAAATCTTGCTGATGCCTGCCTCTTCTTTGCTGGTTCTTCTCCACAAAGGCGACCTATTCAGAAATGTAAGCCATTTAAATGATTTATGTGATGAAATGACTTAAATCGGCGCATGCAACAAGCGCTTTGCCTTCAGTATCATACTCATCTGCAAATGTCGTTGTGAAGTAATAAAGTTGACAACCTGTCTAATATTTACCTTATGCACAGTGTTTGGAAATAACTGATTTAATGGCTGGTATTGCTGTTCGTACTTTTCCCCCTGAAAAAAAGGTCACTTTTTGAATACTGCTTATTTTAATAGAAGATAAAGAATTTGAGAACCAGCAAGATGTTATAAAACACACACACACATACACAAACAAATATGAGGTGTAGATTGCAGCAAGCAGCATGGTAAGCAGTGTGTGATGCTGCTCCCTCTAAACAGGATGCTCTCATGGGACATGTTGCCTTAGTCACTTTCCATCACATGGACAAAAAAAAAAAAAAAAACACCCTTATGGCGACCTTGGGGAAATGCACTGACTCCTCCTGCTAGTGATGATCTCACTTGCATTTTCCCCCTGAGGGACCATTGAAGAAAGTATGAGCACTAGCACTGCTATTTGTCTCAACCTGAGCAGACCACTGACGTTTGATACGCAGTTCAAACAGTAAAAATAAGAATAGCAATGAGTGAAGAATATAGTAAAAATATTGTTGGCCTACTGTCGATTCAACTCTTTACTGTGATGGAGTGAATCAGGTCTTCGATCCAGCGGAGGCTTTCGTGGAAGAGCGTAGTCCCAGGGGAGGATGAAATAAGGATGCGCCTTAGAGGCCCATCGCATCACCCTGCCTTTCTGAATAGGACACCATAACAGGCTTCATTAACGTAATGCTATTAGAATAGTGCTGGCTTTGAAATTGAACATATTTAGGGAACGCACAATAACAGTGGAAAACTACTAAACACGCTATTTAAAATTTTCTACGGTTAAAAACCTCAGAAAGCTGCATTTCAAAACATCCATTAAGAAAAAAAAAAAAAACGTTTTTTTTTTTTTTTTTTTTAAATTGCCGGACAGATTTTTGCAGGACATGACTCTCATAGTGCTGTGCAGATGAAAGAGCCAATATTGTCAGTTTTTCAATCCCAATCCGAAGCTGCCAAACTGGGGGCAATCAGTATGCATTGAGGAAGCACTAAGAACAGCAGATTGGCAATAGAAATATTTGAGACAAGGAAGCATATCTTTAATCTTTCCTACTAGAACAGTTAATATAATGGTTTGACATTTTTCCTGGCTAGTGTTTGGTCATTTCATTTGAGAATGTCATCCTTAATGTAGCAGTTTTCATTGTGCTTTGCTTGCCATATGTTTGTAATTGTCTGGACATTGCATTTATAACCGTTATTTTAAACAAGCAGTGGTCAAAAATTATGATGTTTTCGTTTCAGAACATATATTACGTAATTTTTCAGTTATTACGTGATGGGCCTGTTACATTTTTAAAGAAAAAAGGACTCATTTATTACTTGTTGATATGGGCTGTTAGTCTGTTTTGCTCTTCTGCTTCAAAAGATGACTACTTTGAATAACCTGATTGGAAACGATTGTATTTGTTTTTTTTGTTTTTTGTTTTTTTTCCATGGTAACTATATTAATATTTCTTCGCTATGAGAATGACTCAGGTATTGATGTTTTGGAAGAACACTAAATTAGATGAACGTATGTACTGTACGTGTAATGTAAATGCAATAATGTTAGAGCTGCCCATGACAAGGCAGTATTGCGGATGTTACCACTAGAAGGCGGTGTTGTGACAGTGTACATGTTCATTCATACGTGAATTCAATGGGATTCATTCAACAAATACTGAATGCTGACTTTTTCATAACAACAATACCAAATACTATATATATATATATATATATATATATATATATATATATATATATATATATATATATATATATATATACATATACACACACACACACATAGTTATTTGGATAAACGTATCTTATCAATTCGAATAGAATAGAATAGAATAGAATAGAATAGAATAGAATAGAATAGAATAGAATAGAATAGAGTATATGGGTGTAAGACTGGTTAGCAAGTCTGCCTCACAGTTCAAAGGTCCTGGGTTCAATTCCAACCCTCAGACTTTCTGAGTGAAGGTGACCGTCGTGAGGATAAGTGGCTACAGAAAATGAATGGATGGATAATATACAGTACAATATAATATAATATAATATAATATAATATAATATAATATAATATAATATAATATAATATAATATAATATAATATAATATAATATAATATAATATAATATAATATAATATAATATGTGTGGAAGACTGGTTAGCAGGTCTGCTTCACAGTTAAAAAGTAAAATACAAGCATACAAACTTTATTCTACAACACATCTGGAAAATTCAGACACATATTATTGAGTAATACAACTATAAGTGAAAAACGTGAAAACTTGTTCAATCCTGGAGGAACCTTTGTTACAAACTTTTTTTTTGTTTCCTTCCGGCGCAGTTTAACGATGCACCAAAAGCGCAAATTGCAAGGAAGCCGCGGATTTAATTTCAAGCAGCGAGCAGGCTAGTGTGTACGTCGCAACGTAGCTGCATGCGCAACCATTACAGCTTCTTTTTTAACGACGACATGTGTTAGTTATTTAGAGCACCTGCGTAGAAAACAGATTAAAATGAATCTTGACAGGCTTCGAAAGCGAGTGCGGCAGTACATCGACCAGGTAACGATGTGCTATGTGGCGTTTGTGTCCGTCCATTCAAGCTAGTCTTAGCCTGCATTCAAATCTAGTAAACAGCAACGACATTGAAGAGAAGGTACTTATTTAAACATGATGATATCATGCATTAAGTAACTTGGATGTTGTGTGTGTGTCATTTCAGCAACAGTATCAAAGTGCGCTGTTTTGGGCCGACAAGATAGCGTCTCTTTCTTATGGTAAGATCTGGATTTAGCAATCATTTTATATGCTGTCATTCAAAATGAATGTTTCGTGATATCATTTGTATAGGTTTGAGTTAAATTTATGTTAATACTAAGAGCTGAATATTGTTTTAACTGTGCGTTTTGTTACATCATTTCAATACCCACAGCAAAAAAAAAGAAAAGAAAAGAAAAGAAAAGAAAAGAAAAGAAAAAAAACCGTTAATATAATATATAAAAAATAGTTGATATAGGCCCAGGGCGCACGTAGCTGATGCGCTGGTGCACATTTCAGCTGAAAATGTTCAGTGGAAGATAAGTCAAAATTCATATTTATAGTAATACGTACTTTGCAACCCCACCTTCTTAACGTGTTCTACTTATTAATATTGCATTTGTGGTATATGGGCTTTATACATAATATTAAAAAAAAAACATTCCTCTTCTGCTGATTATGAAAAACATACACATTTCTTATTAAGGTTTTGGAAAAAAATTCAGAGGATTGAATCTCCCCCAATGACATTCAATGGATGACATTTACTGTATATGCAGATTTTTGCTGTTGACAGGCAGACCTGGCCCACTCCTCCTTCCAAAGAGTTGGAAGTAGACTGTACACTGTTATCAATTATGCTACTTTGGTTCCAATGTCCAACGTACTTCCATTTATCTGAAGTCGGAAATTTCCCAGTTTCCTGTTTTTTATTTTTTTAAAACATTTGGTCCATCTCAGAAATCAGGGCACGCCACAAAAGCGGTGGAGCCCAAAGAAATGTGAGTGGATGCTAATGTAACAATGTAATGTAATGCAGTTTTATGACGGCGACAATATTTGTCCAATAGAAGAACATTTTGTTCTATTGCACAAAAGTTGACTTCCAGTGTTTTTCTGTACAGTCAGACAATTTAAAACACTAACTTACTTTACTCTTTTTCTTGTTTTGTGGCGTAAAGAAGATCCTCAGGACATCTACTGGCTTGCTCAATGCCTTTACTTAACATCGCAGTATCACAGAGCCTCGCATGCACTCCGCTCAAGGAAACTTGATAAGGTATTCCCAGAATTTTAACTGTACCAAATGTTTGGCTTGACCAAGTGAGTAGAAACGCTTATCCCTGGATTTCACATACTACGTTGCAGCTCCTCTTCGCTGCCCTGTGTCGTGCACAGCACTACGAAATATGTTAATGAATGAGAACAGTTACGCAGCCTACATATCTGCCATGCCGCGCTGTTGTGGCTGTGCCGTCGGCCAACGTACAGTAAGCCAGGACTTGAAAAATCTGGTCCGCCACTGTCCATCGTGGTCAATTCCATAGTTCAGAAAGCACCAAAAAGGAAAAAGAATGTGATCTACAAACTTATTTACAAAGAAAAAGCACTTCATACTGACAAGATTGTCTATTCTTTTGTTGATTGATTGGATGAAGCCAAAATCAACTGCTTTTCCTTCTCTGTGCCATTGTCATCAAGACAAAAAGTGAAAATGCTTTCCTCCTGTTAATTGGCGCTATAATGTGTGTACAAATATATATTGCTATTTAAGTCACAATTCTATCAATTCACTTATCCATGCAAACCTTCCACAAATGGAGCTTGGTTTGTTTCCAGAAGTTTAGAAAACGTATTTACTTATTTAAATCGAGTTGGTAGCCTCTGTGCAGAATATAACCTTCCAGGGACTATGTGATGGGGTACGACGGAGCAGAGACGCATGCATTTGGCAGGGATGTGCGACATCATTGCAGTGGCGCTGCGCAATACAGCAGTCGTAGATGCAAAGTAGTATGTTGAATACCTGTATTAGTTTATGTTTTGAATGAGGTCAGTGTTTAAAGATCGTATTGAGTGACATTCTATGTTTCAAATGAAGTGTAACATTATTCACTTCCATTGTGACATTTTCCCTTTTCTTGCACAGATGTATGAAGCTTGTCAATATCTTGCTGCACGGTGTCATGTAAGTTACTGCAATGTGTAGTGGAAATTCTAGAGTTAAAAACAATACTTGGGGTTGGTCTGATTTGGAGTATTTTTTTTCCCCTGGAAACGTAGCCAATTATTACTCAAACCTCATCATTATAAAGTGCATACTTGTGCAGGCACTGTGATGAGTGAAGGTCATAATGATTATTCAAATCCTCAAATTAAATTAAATAAAAATCGTCTAATGCAAAAACAATAAAATGCACAATGTTTTCTTTTCCTTAACAAGTCACAGTGTCATGCAAGTATGAAAAAAGTTAAAAACAATATATTTATCGATTTTTAAACACTCTTTCACGGTGAAAAACCCAAATCCTTATACAACTGTTGTCAAACAATATACTTTGAGGTCTTGCTGATTGAAACCCTGACGACTTTGTGACTATAGATGAGTATTTTTTTCCCACAATTATCGAGTCAAATTCTGAATTGTATTAGATGTTGGACTGTGGATTGTCCACCGTATGAAATAAATTACAGTGGGCCCCTGGTTTACGAGATTAATCCGTTCCGCGGTTGGGATCGTAATGCGAATTCGCCTTATGGTGGGAAATTCAAACCTATGTTAAATAGCAAATGTGTGTAAAACCTCAGGTAAAGACAAAAATTATATATACATGTTAAAAATTTGTATCAAAATAGTATGAGTGCTACATATATATAAAATATACATGTATACAATTAAACAACATAAGTAAAAAAAATATAGAAAGGATTTATTTACGTTTGAGGTGATGTGAGAGCTTGTTATGGCCATATTTCACAAAGAGGGTTACCTTGCCTAGCTTAGCCTTCTTCGTATTTATTTGTTTAGCTCCAGCTTCGTTTCCATATAAATCATGTTCTTACTTCCCTCTTTAACATCACTAGCAATCTCGGAACCCATGGCTAAACAATTTGTTTGAATTAAGCACTAAAATGCACTCTAAATACATTTTTGTAAGCACTCACAGGCGAACAAAGCTTTAACATTCCGCCATTTTGTAAACCGTGACGCCGACCAATGGCAGGTAGGGGGGAGTCGTGACACTGACCAATAGCAGACCAGCATTCTTGTGACTTAAGCGGTTACGTGTGTATAGACGTACAAGAGCGGAGCGACTCTCCGAGTCATGCATGCACACTAACCATCATGTTTGAGGAGGAGTTTTTGTCGTCACAGGAAAAAAAATGGCCGCGGTCGACATCGTATGGTGAAAAACGCAAGCCAGGGACATCTTAAACCGGGGGTCCACTGTATAATGAGATTGATTTAAAGTAAAATTGAAAACGCAGGTGAATGGCTTTACGTTTGTTCTAGTATGCCGCCAAGGAGTTCCAGCTGGCCTTGGATATTTTATCAGAGGAGGCAGTTTGTAAGAAGCTGCTAGACAGGAGAATAAAGGAGGAGGTCGGGGCACCAGAGCCAAACAACGATTGGGACATGTCGCCTGCCTCAGTAAGTTGTAAGCTGTATGGCACTTGATCAAAAATGAAATATTCACACTGTTGTCTCTATATTTAATGCCTTGCATTTTCTTAATGGGAAGAAAAACATTGTATTTCCTGTGTTTAGCAATCACACTCACTTAAGTACTTGCTTTACAAAATAGAGACACTGTATTATATTCCCCTACCCTGATTTACACAAAAATATTTCATGAAACGAAAATCAAGCCACTTCGTTTGACCTATGCGCCCCTTGACCAAGTTTTGTAATATGTGTTTTGTATTATTAGCATCGACCTTCTAACTGTACATACTGAATCTGTTAATGTTAACTTTTTCTTGAATCTTCTTCTGGTTCCTGACAAACAGACGACCCTATTTTGTCATCATTGAGTCTAGGGGTACCCACCTTTTAAAAATCAACAACAACAATGTGACACCAATAAAAATTATGAATGAAAAGTCTTGTAGCCTAATATTGATAAATAGTAAAAACATGTAGACAGTGTTGTCAAAAATCCACCTGTGCACATTCTACACCCAAGAGGCGGTAGGAGGAAGCGAGGGTTGTATTGACAGTCGACTGAGGTTGGTATTCATATTTCAGATCAGCAGCTCTATCTGCCTCCTGCGTGGCAAGATCTATGATGCCATGGACAACCGGCCTTTGGCCACTTCCAGCTACAAAGAAGCCTTGAAATTAGACGTGTACTGCTTCGAAGCCTTTGAGCTTCTCACGTCTCATCACATGCTGACAGCCCAAGAAGGTAAGAGAGACCTTTGGTACTTGACATTAGATTTTTCCCCAAAATAGAGAAGCGACCCTCTAACAGGATCTGACATTAGATTTTTCCCCAAAATATAGACGCTACCCTCTAACAGGATCCGCCTCCCCTTCACTAGGAAAACAAAGTTATGTGTAATTATTTCAGTTCCTAGATTGATCACAAACTGACATTAAGACATTGACCACTGAAGTTAATTTTAGCTCAGTTACGAATAGGGCTGGATATTGATTCACATTTTCAAAATCTATGGCATAAAATACAGCTTTTACATCATAATGTTGCAAACAAGCAAAATATGTGAAATTTAATCTTGAACAGAACACTTCTAAGAACAACCATAATTTGAAAATAGAGCGTTTCCTAATTTTTCGCGGTTAGTGGGGAGCACTAGTAGGCTCTTGCTGATCACCAATTATTAAGCATTGTCTTCTTCGTTTACCACAGTAAAAATGATAACACATCAAAAGGCAGTTAAACACTTGAACTCAAATTTGGTTTTAACAGGTATCTTCAACAAGGTTTAAATGTAATAAAAAAAAAAAAACAAAGACGTTAAAGCTTTTTATCATTAAGGCCTTGCCTCAGAACAAAAGGAGTCCTGGCTTACCAGAATGTAACATGAGGCCCCATTTGATAAAATATAACTCCTCACGTGAGTATACGGCGTAGACATTGGTCGGGAGACATTGGTCTTTTCGCAAACATTTTTTCGAACATGTTCAAAATTTGGTCGTGGTTAGCAATGTCTGGTGACCTCTTGTGACCTTGTGGCGACCTTGAACAAACCCTAGAGGAGATCAAGATAGCCACTACCTTCACGGACACTTGCTAAAGTTCGCCCCTCAGAAGGATACCTGCTTAAAGGCCAGTTGCGCTCCATAAAGTAGACAATTTGTCAATCATTTTGTCACACCACGTTGTTGTGTGTTTACATCCTGGGGAGTTTCATGATGTATGTGTTCTGCTAAAGTCTGTTATTAGTATTTTATGCCATTTTTTTACAAATAGGTCTTTTTATTCAAGATTCAAGAGTTTTATTGTCATAAATAGTAAGACCACACAATGAAATTCTTATTCCGTTCACTTCCCTGAGCAGACTACATTCCATAATCAAGCAAATAATAAGGTAGGCAATAAAACAAAAACAAAAAATAGAGCAATAAGGGCATTAATAATGAACCACTAATAAATGAATAGACTTACATTCTGAGCATATGATTCTGCAGTTTCTCTTGTGATCATTTATAATATGATTAAATAAACATTGCTATGACGTGCAAAAATGCATTTGAAAATGTTTCCAATCTCTCCTTGTTCAACAGAGAAAGACTTTTTACAATCACTGCCGCTGAGTCAGCAATGCACAAAGGAAGAGGAGGAGCTACTTCATTTCTTATTTGAGAATAAGTTAAAGAAGGTACACTTAACCTCTGCTTTTCACAGGGGAGCGGGACTGGGCTGTCCCACAAATAGTGAAAATCATGTATAATTAATTGTCAGTTAAACGAATGCCGCCACCCAACCTCCACCCAAAACGTATTCAAAAACACTGGTAAACATTCAATATGCGTCTTCAAAGCAAATTGGTGGGGAGGGACGCAAAAACAACATTTTTTAATACTATGAGAGAAAAAGAATCCTTGAATATGTGAATCAGTGTTTGGAGAAAAAAAAATCTGTGTATAAAGTGAATCATTGTGGTCAACTGCAAATGTGTGAGTTTCCACTGCACATATGAAACATTGCACACACAAAAATCTAATGGAAGTAAAGTAAGCTGAAGCACGTTGGCACTACTCCACCACGTTTCAGTCAGTGCTAAAATATGAGCCCAGCACCTAACCTAAATAACGTTATATTTTGCCTAACACACGTGTCTCCACTTGATTTTGCCACAACAGTACAATAAACCCAGTGACCTGGTGGTACCTGCCATGGTCAACAATCTGCAGGAGAACTTGGACGTGGTAGTGTCCCTTGCTGAAAGGCATTATTACAACTGTGACTTCAAGATGTGCTACAAGCTCACTTCAACGTAAGTTGTCTTGCTCCCAGATTTATTGAGAGTGCCTTTAGCTCACTTGCTTTTTTTTGCATCTTGTAGAGTGATGGTCAAAGACCCCTTCCATGCTAACTGCTTACCAGTGCACATTGGAACTTTAGTTGAGCTTGGAAAAGCAAATGGTAACATATACTTCCGCTTTTCAGACCTGCTTGTCCCAAATCCATCCACAGGCCCTACTCAGATGATGTATTCATGATATATGTCTGTTTGTTTTTGTCCTACAGAATTATTTTATCTATCACACAAACTTGTGGACCTGTATCCCAACAACCCAGTAAGTGTTGGCTCTTCATACAACTTTAATTTGCCATAATGAGCTACAAAAAAACACACACACACATTCCCAGGTCTCCTGGTTCGCTGTTGGCTGCTACTATCTCATGGTCGGCCATAAAAATGAAAATGCCCGTCGCTACCTCAGGTATTTGTGTTACCCAGTACGCAAGCACGGTCACGTTTAGGGCAAGGTATTTGTCAAGCTAATGTTTTACTTGCCCTTTAGCAAAGCCACCACCCTGGAGAGGACGTATGGTCCGGCGTGGATCGCCTATGGTCATTCCTTCGCCATGGAGAGTGAGCATGACCAGGCCATGGCTGCCTACTTCACAGCTGCGCAGCTTATGAAAGGGTATGGCGTTAACTCAAAACAATATGATTTTGCATGTTGTTCCTAAACTAGTGCCCCAAATAACACTTTGTGGCATGAGGTAGTTGCAATTACCCAGTGTCGTTGACCATTAGTGCTGGATAGAAGATACTATTGTAAAGAAGATTTAGGGGTTGATTTCCCCTTAAGCTTCCAGAAGTCATGTTGTCATTATTGGGTTATGTGTGTACAGTGTCTTTATGTGTTTCACGATGGAACAAGCAGGTAACGTAACAAAATACTGCATGAAAAAAGTGCTTGCTTGTGTGACCTGTTTTTATCTGTGATTAATTATACTAAAGTTTAGTTTCAACGTTGCATATTGTGGAAAATATATGAACAGAAATTCTCCCTTCCACCAAATTAATGCCATACCCTTTCGAGTCCCTGGTACTCTCCACTTGCTTAAATAGATGCTCCTGACAACTATAACCCTAACCCATTTAATCAAATCAGGAGTTATGTACTGGTAGTTGTGATTACATATTTATGTAATGGTTAATTTTTTTGTAATTTGGCTGCGATCGAATCCTCTTTTTTTTTTTTCCCAAAGATTCAACACAGTTAGTATATTAGTGCCACCTATTGCTTTTGTTGTAAGCTCCATCTTATAAATGTGTGTGAGTCAAAATTTGGCATTTTGTTTGGCAATACAGTCCTCTTTGCAATCCTCGTTCTATTGTTTTTTTTTTCTTTTCTAGGTGTCATTTGCCAATGCTGTACATAGGTCTGGAGTACGGCCTGACTAACAACTCAAAGCTGGCAGAGCGCTTCTTCAGCCAAGCGCTGAGCATCGCACCAGAGGACCCCTTTGTCATTCATGAGGTGGCTGTGGTTGCTTTTCAGAATGGAGAGTAAGTCACAGACAGTGTTAAGAAATTCTTTTTATTTGATGGGCATTCATTTGATGGGTCATTGCTTCTTGTGGACAGGTTGTGTAAAAGTGTTTTTTTTTTTTCTTCACATCTATCTTTCAGTTGGAAGATGGCTGAGAAGTATTTTCTGGATGCCATGGAGAAGATTAAAGCCATTGGGAATGAGGTAGAAGCTTAACAATAGAAAATGATTAACATGCGTTCTGCTTGTTTTCCAATCCTCATGTAGTTTGTATTAATTCCTTGCAATTCATATAAAATGTATCGTATTTATCCGTGTACAGGTTGAGTTTATTGTTTCATTTTCAACCCCCCTATTCTGGGGTCGACTACTACACACATAACTCAAAACCAGACCAATTTTTAATAACATTAATTCGAATGTAAAAAAGGTAGTATCGTGTCGTTTACAAGGTTTAAAATTATTATATATGCCTGGATAATTTTTCTGGGGGACTAATGAAAAGAAAAGGACGGCTTGATTTGTCTGTTCAACACACAAATGCGAGAGTGCGTGGATTTCAGCAGTTGGGGGGGCACAGCAAAGCACAACCGATCCACGCTCTGATCTTGCCACAAACGGGTAAAGAAGGCTTCAGCAAAGCATTTCCGGAGGACCTCCATTTCAAAGAAATTAGACGCATCCAAATATGACTACCCGTGGAAGAGTAACAGACATAATTGAAGAGATGACAAGGTGGAAAAAAAGAGCACGTCCTAGATAGCCATGCATTGAAATGGTAGGAGCTTTTTGGCGTATAAGATAGTAATGATGACTTTGAGGACTTTTCGACAAATTCATTTAGCTGTCTCTAAAAAAAAAAAAGCTGAAACTTCAAATCGTTTTATTGTTGCAATTGTCTACACGCGTGTACATTGCCTCACACTTGTCTTGTTTCTGCACCACGCCCTCCCCCCTTATAACCACAACAGTATGTTACTCGATATACGATAATTTGTCTCAAAGTACTGTAATTTGGTCATTTTAGTAACACAAACCATGTGTTTTAAATTGGACAGCCATCATATGTGTAATAATTAAAGTTGTGGGACTTATTGCATTTTTTGTAAAATTCACCCAAATTGAAGTAAAAAAAAAAAAAAATGTCGGCGGTCGACTTATATACGAGTTCGACTTGTACACTGAGAAATACTGTATATTGTAAGTTTTAAAACCAATTTTAGAATTCATATTTATTTGTATATACATTCAAACTACTTTTTAACTTTTATTTATTATCTAATGTTATTTAACATTTTTATAATTGTGTAACATTCTTGAATTGTTTTTTTACAATGTCTTTATTTTTATCAAGATGTAATGTTTTATTTACTGGTATTTGTACTGTTTTTATTTATCACTATATTCACTTACATAATTTGGTATGGAGGCTTGGTGGAACAGTGGTTAGCATGTCCGCCTCAAGTTAAAAGGACCCAAGTTTGAATCCTGCTGGCTCCGCCCTTCCTGTGTGGAGTTTGCATGTTCTGTCTGAGCCCATGTGGTTTCTCCCCGGGCACTCCGGCTCTTTCCACACTCCAAAAACGTGTGTGGAAGGTGTATCGGGCATACTAAATTGTCCTTAGGTGTGATTGGGTGTGTGAATGGTTGTTCGTCTCTGTGTGCCCTGCAATTGGCTGACAATCAGTTCAGGGTGTCCCCCGCCTACTGCCCGAAGTCAGCTCTGGGAGAAACCAGCCAGCCTGTGACCCTTGTGAGGATAAGCAGCTATAGATAATAGATGGATGAAAGATAGGGTATTCTTTTATGCATTCAAAGTTATTTTGATTATCTTATTTAAATGTATTTTATTATTGTTGTTGAATTTATTGATGTCTTAATATTTCACATTGGGACACATTCCATTCAAGGTGACTGTAGACAAGTGGGAGCCTTTATTAAACAACCTGGGTCACGTGTGTCGCAAACTCAAGTAGGTAACATGACACTGTTCAGTTGTTGAAAAGTTCCTTGAATTTTGGTATAATAAAGATCTGATATGCATTTGTGCAGGAAATACGACCAGGCTCTGGAGTACCACCGTCAGGCGCTGGTGCTGATCCCCCAGCATGCCTCCACTTACGCCGCCATAGGTTACGTGCACAGTCTCATGGGTGACTTTGAGAGTGCTATCGACTACTTTCATACGGTAATGCCTTTTTTAAAAATCAAATGAGTTAGTATTCTTAGAGTTAGTATTTTATAGATCCATTCAACTTTGTCAATAGAATGTTTTTACGTATATATCAAAAATTTTATTTCATACATATGCAAGTATATAACTTAGCATATCGTTTTGCGGACTTGAATTTTATCCACCGTAAGATTATTTTTCCCCCTTTTAGGCTCTTGGACTGAAGCGTGATGACACATTTTCTGTGACAATGCTTGGACACTGCATTGACATGTACATTGGTGAAACGGATGCTTACGAAGGTATGCCGCTCCACACTGTTCATCTTTCCAGTCATTGACATGCTTTTCCAAACTTGTGCTGGTGAAGGCACCGACATTGACGACAAGGTGCGAGGAAGTGCAAACACGCAGACGCTGATGAAGGCGCTCAACTCAACGGAGCTCACCGAACCGCTGGCCTCACCACGGGTAGAGGATGCCAGCGCCATGACAGTGGAGACGCCGTTGTCCCACCAGGACAAGATGGTGCTTGGCGTGCCTCTGCGGCTGTCCCTGACATTGGAGTGCGACATGTATGAAAGTGACGTCATGTTGGACACTCTATCTGACACCAGCACGTGATTTCAAAGTCATGGGTTGTCATGGAGACACAACCCGTGGTGGGAGACAAGTAAGCGTCTGCCTTTGTTTGAGAGTCGATCATAAATGTGAAGACTCTGGGCAAATGCCTGCTTGTTTGGAGTGAACACAAACTCAACCTCAGAACTTTAAAGACTCGTCTAGTTTTTTTTTTTTTTTTTTTTTCCTGCAGTACCTGTGGATTTTTAACCATGATGTCAGAGTCTCAAACATAAACACAAGTGCAAGCGAGTCCATTCAATACATTTGATGCTCATTTAACATCATTTGCATTACAATTGATTTTTACGTGTAATATGGTCTTTAAGTCAAAATCTTCACATGTTTATTTCCCTGTTGAATTAAACGATTTACCACTTAGTTAAATAAACGTGCACCTTGGCCTCTGCTCCTAAACTGTGCCTCAATATTCAATCATCCATTTGTGGAATAACCGTCATATTTCCTCACAGAAAATAATATACTTCTAAGGACTGTAAGTTACTACAAGCTCTTGGACACCATGTTTCGAAAAATGATTAATTTCTTGGAACAAAAAGTTGTATGTGTGTTTTGTTTTTGTTTTGTTTTTAAATCTGCGCTCCTCAGGTAAATGACAGCCAATACTGTATCTCATTGCTTGATACAAAAATGTCATCTCAAAGCAGTATATTCAAAAGGTGCAGTCAATTATTCTTATGTCTGAAAAAAATAAACCAAGTCGTCCAATCAGGACATTTATTATGTGCTGCAGACCAATCCCTAAATTGAAAGGATGCTGGGCTATTGCTATAGCACTTACTCTTTGCTCCTCAAAATTAGGCTTCAACTTAACCAGTGGACTCTATATGATTAAAGAGGTACTAAAATGGATCTATGGATCATGGATGTAATTGTATTAGTAAAGTGTAACAGTAGAAATTTTATCTGAGGCAGGTCTTAATGCAGCAAGTTTTGTTCCATGCTGGTCTCTTAATGTTTATTTTTTTTTTGTACTTTATTAGATTGCGCACTACGCACAAAATGTATACGATCTTTTACCATTGTCATTGTTGATTTGGGTAATACAAGCCATATATTTTTCTTATTAATGTGATTATTTTACCATTTTAAATGTTTTTTATGTACGAAACGTTCACCACGGATTGGACACGTCATTTCTTCATGACGAATTGCTTCATACGCTTTTTTAAAAGGTTCGCGTTCTGTCTTCTCGCGATAATTGCACGCCTCTCGCGAGACACCTGCTAGCGCTGCAGAATATCAGCACGGAGAAATGGACCGAAATGAGGTCTGAAAAGGAGCAAATGACGGCAAGCAAGGACAAGGGCGTGGTGGAAATAAAATTGAGGGACAACTCGGGGGATCAGGATAACATTCCTAAGCAGAAAGAAGAGAAAAAAGAGGTTTTTACGAAGGTACGAGTAAGTCTACCAAGCGTCTTTATTATTGTTTACGTTGCGTGGGAAAACATGGCGACGGTCTTTCAGCACCGAGGACAGAGACACAAAAATGTTTGTTTCTGCCCAAAAAAATGCATGCAACGCATTATTTTACGTTATTTCTCCCAAATAATTCATGCAGCGCATTATTTTACGTTTTCAATGATTTGGGTCATCTTAGCATGTATACGTAATATAACGTTATATAACGTGCATTTGGTATTCGGCCCAATTACAGTGTGTGCGTATTCATGTTTATTTTTACAAATAAACTACAATGTTTATGCAGTATGAGAATTAGTTACACGTGCTCCACACAATTACCGGATTTGCGACGACTGCTTCAAAACTATTATTTCCGTGTGGAGAGAATTATTTGGAGTGTATTTATATTTGTGAAACCTTTTCTGAAATATAAATAAATGACCAAAAATGTAGATAGGAAAAGGACAAATACGGCATTGTAACATTTTGTTACAGCGTTTGATTTTTTTGGTTTGTTATTGGACTTCTCCAATTGGTATTCTATTTTTGGGTATTTATTTAAGAGGCAGTAATTACAGCAGCGGTCCCATTTTCGTTGTATACCTGCAAGAAACATTTTCTTTTCTATCTATAAAATTAATTTGTTTTCTAATCTAGAGTATTGTGTGTTTACCTGATGTAGTCATTCGAAGGCTCCCACCTCACCTGACCAAGCAATAAACATGTTTCTTTCTATCTATAAAATGAGTCTTCTAATCGTGAGTACCGTGTGTTTACCTGATGTACAGGTGGTCATCCGAAGGCTCCCACCTCACCTGACCAAGGAGCAGTTAGAGGAACACCTCAGCCCGCTTCCTCCCTTTGACTACTTTGAGTTTTTCCCTGCAGATCCAAGGTACCTTACATATAGCATACATAGCCATAGTACATTATTCGTCTCTCTTCGTGACGTCTTTCTTTGTGTCCATAGTTTGTACCCACATTTGTTCTCCAGAGCTTACATCAACTTTAAAAACCAGGAAGATATCCTTTTGTTCAGAGATCGATTTGATGGCTATGTCTTCATTGACAACAAAGGTGATTGCCGTTTGTCTTTTTTTTCCCCAGTACATTTCTGTGTCATATTAAAGCACAGGGGAAATGGTGGAAGGGATAGAAGAAAATATGTCAGGGTAGCCTTTGCATGCAAATTCTCTCTTTACATACCGTACATTGCTATGGCTAGCATGGAAATCAAGAGAAGCGTGCCTCTACCCTGTTGGTTATACTCCAGCCATTTTGAAATCATGTGCAGATTTGTTCTTTGGCTTTGGTTTTATAATGCAGGGGTTTACTGCTTTTACACTTGTACATCAGTTAGGAGTGTGAAAATTAACTTATAACAGTGGCAAATTATCATAGCAATCATATTTAAGGAAATTACAGCATTATTAATTTGTATATCCTTCCTGACGTGTTGCATTTATTTATTTAGGTAAATGGACAATTAAGTGAATTATAATATCCATTGGAGTGCAAGCCAGCCACAATTTGTGATTTTATGTTATTCTAAACACTGTCGATAATTCTGACTAAGGCTTTGACATGCACACAGGTCAGGAATTTCCTGCCGTGGTAGAGTTTGCCCCCTTCCAGAAAGTCTCCAAAAAAAAGATCAAAAAGAAAGATGCCAAAGCTGGAAGTATTGAGGAAGGTAACATAAACACTAATGGCCACATCAGAGCTGTTACAAAGGAACCATTACACCTCTGCTACAGTTCTAAATTTAGTTTAAAAGCCAACAAAATGGCTTGAATCACAAACTTAAAGCATAGTGTCAATGCTTTTACTTGAATGTCACTTTCCCCCTCAGACCCCGAGTATAAACGCTTCTTGGATAACTACTCCTGTGATGAGGAAAAGTCGATGGCCAACCCTGAGATCTTGCTGGGGGAAATTGAGGCCAAAACCAGAGAACTTATAGGTAAGATTTCGAGTCACTCTCATCACTTAGTGCCATCATGCAAGTAAGATTTCTCCAAAATGTACTATTTCCATTTTCATTTTCTACAGCCGCTTATCCCCACAGGGGTCGCAGGCCAAACTGTACAATGTACGATACAATTATCGGTAGTCAAAGAGTCAAAGTCTCTCTCTGTCTCTTTTTCAAAAGCTGAAAACTTGCCACACAGCTGACTTGATTTTGTCTTCCTCTCTTTCTCTCTCTGTCTCTCTCGCGCACTCTCTCTCACACACACACAGCTGACCCGGTTTGGACTTAGATGGGGGAAAAAGTTTGAATTGTTGTCCTTGTTGACCCATCCTCTAATTTGCAAATTTGCTCGTGTCCTACCTCAAGCGATATCACATAAAACAATCATGAAAGTAGAATATGACAACATGTTAGCCACATTACACGGGGTAGTTAGTGGCAGGAGCAAACATTTAATGATATTGAAGCCGGCAAAGCAGGAAGTGGACAACAGCAGCGCTGATGTGATCGCTACGGCCAAGGAGGACTTGTATGACACACAATGAGAGGAGGCTCCTGCAGCACGCTGCAGTTGCCCTTTAAGGCAGACGATGAGGGAGGGAAAACAACTTACTGGTTTTGTCAGATTTGGACGGTTTAAAATAACTTTTAAAATCCCTGTGCATTGCCAGTCCGGTTATCGGCCCATGCCTAATCCCTAGGGTTTGTTGTTCGGTTAGCCTGGAAAGCTCGGAGGGATTCAAAACAGGTCAATGCATACAGTATATGGCTTTCACTACTGATTGGCTCTGGCTCTTGCACAGCTAATCAATCAGATGCTGCAATGGGTGGGACGATTCTGGCGCAAGACTCCACAGTCAGAGAAGTGCAAGGATGCATTAGGCATAATGACAGAGTAAAGATTAAAAAAAAATAGGGCTATACAAATACACTTGACTTGGTATTAAAAGTAAGATCCTTCATGGGTCCTTTTCTCCAAACCTATTGCAATTTGCTAATAGAAGTGGGAGTCATGCGATTTTTAAGTGATTTGTCCTACAAAGTTGCCAACACAATTTGGAGTCAGTGATACCCCAGTGAGATTCTGCATGTAATATGCTTTTGAAAAAGTGCTCTCAATTTGGTGTTGTAAATGCGAATCATGCAAGTGGTTGTTCTACAACCTTGATCACAATTTGGATCCCGCAAATGATTTGCCCTCCGCCGAAATTCACAACGTATTGCACAATGAATGCTGATATGGCAGTTCTTTAAGATGCCTGATGAAAGTACATATAACTCCTTTGTACAATTTTAGCCAAGAGGACAACACCCCTGTTGGATTACATCAGAAACAAGAAGATGGAGAAACAGGTATAACGGATTAAAAAAAAAAAAATCTCCTGAAGGGGATAAACATGAAAAAGTCATCATGTCCTTGCAGAGAATACGCGAGGAAAAGCGAGAGGAGCGGCGCCGGCGAGAGTTTGAGAAGAAGCGGCAGCGTGAAGAGGAGAAACGGAAGCGGCGCGAGGAGGAGCGGCGCAAACGTAAAGAAGCTGAGAAGCAGAAGAAACTATCTGAGAAGGACATCAAAATTAAGGTCATAATTCACCTGCCGTGTACGTGCATCTTCTGACCTGAAGCGACCCGTCGCCTCATACATTGTGTTCATTCATCAGCTGCTGAAGAAGAGTGACAGAGACGATGATGCAGACTCAGACCGCATCAAGGACAAAAGTGAAGTCGGGGAAATCGAGAGGGGAAAATGGGAGAAATCAGGCGGACAGCTGAAGTTAAAGGATTCCAAAGAAAAGTAAGGATCATTAAATCAGATTTGCTCTTTCTACCTTTTATCCTCATTAGAGGTGCAAGTGAGCTGGAGTTTATCACATCTGACTTTGAGTGACATTACACAGGCCACAAATAGTTGTTCACAATAACATTGACACCTGTTGAAGCTAACATGAGTTCTTGTGGAAGGACAGGAAGAAGATGCAAACCTCTAAATTGCTGTTGAACAGTGGAACCTCACACTTAAACATCCTCAAGCTTTTTAATACAAGAACGCATCAAAACAATTACACTAAAATCCCATAGTTCCTGATGATATGCAAAATCCCTGGCCTAGTTTGTGAAAACCCTCCTGTAAAAAGATAATATAGATTCCGCAAGATGTTGGCAAAGTCCTTCAGTTGACTTCAACATCTATGTTGGCTACGTTAACTTTCCCTTTGGACTAAAAGTACACTGCCTTGCGCAAACACTTTTTGTGACATTTTGGCAGCAAGATGGCACTGTAGTAATACTTGTTGTTTTTGGCCTGAACACAAAAGCAGGAAATAGAGGGTTTTTTCAGCACTAACAAAAACTAGGAACCCCCCCCCCCCCCCCCCCCCCCCCCCCAACCAACAAAAAGATCAATTTGTGGTTGTTAAACTTTGACGATGCAGCTTTGCACTGTATCTCACATTTTTTATGGCTTTTTTGTGTGTGACACCACCGCAGAGCACCAGTAATTGCAATGAGGATTTGAAATACTATATAAGCTATAAAAAAAGGAAATAATAAGACTTTATTGATCCCACAACGGGTAAATTCATTGATTACTGCAACAAAAGACATGAGTACAAAAGATTTAGGAGGTGTAAAATGTAATAAAAAAAGAACACTGTCAAATAAATCAGATGAGAGAAAATATGTTATTTAGAAATCGGTTCAGAGCATAAATAAGTTACAACGGCAACATTGCATTACACAACATATTGCGTCCTGTGTTTTACTGCGTCGTGTGCCTGTGCTTGTGTGTTGTTTGGCTATTGAGTGAAAATACCCAGTCTTATTAAAGTTGGCAGGAATGACCTGCAGTAGCACTAATTTCTGCCGAGAGAATAAAGTTAGGGCACTTAAGGAACTGTTCAGGAACTGTAGAGGATGAATCCTTTTGAATCCTGGGAAAGTTTTTCCCAGGTCCTTGCTCCTACAATTCCTTATCATCCAAGCTTGGTTCATTGAAGTTTCTAAATTGTCCACAGATGAATCTTAATGTGAATAGTTGTTTGTCTATGTTGCTGATGTCAGGTGGAATCTTATTATCTCTAAAATCATCAGATATCAGGAGACCCCAAAAACGTCACATTTATTCAATCGTTATTGTAACATACAGTGGCATTGTCAAAGTGAGGAGAGCAAGCCATTTTCAACATATTAGATAATAAAAAGTGTTGCAAAATCGCCCCCTTTGAAGAATGATCACGTGTGGAACAAGATGATTATACATAATGAAAATTTGCAAAAATCTAAAAGTGAAAATAAAAACAGAAATGCCTTTCTGAAACAAAATAATTGAAACCCAGCCACATGTTTTTCATTTTTGTCAATTAATATCATAACTGAGCTTTCAGGGTTCATTTCAAAAATGTTTATTTCAATATTGCGTTTCTTCCGTTCAGAAGAAGGTAAGTCATTTGAGACCTTCAAGTCATTGGAGGACTTGTCTATGTTCACACTGCAGCTCAATTCTGATTTTATACCCCCCATATGGAGCACATATCTGATTGGTCATTGCAGTGTGACCAATACAATTGCCCAGGCCTTTTTTGTATGTGGATACATGAATCATAAAGTAGACATTTTTGGTGATAGTAGGATAACATTCATGCTGATGGTTCTTTTTTTTTTTTTTTTTTTTTTTGACAAATAGGGCGCCCCCTATCTCCCAAATATCTCTTCTTCCTTCCAGCATCAGATAACCAGAACCCCTAAATACAGGACTTTATTTATTTTCGTAAACACTATTTTGCCTGGCCATGTTTTGTTTTTTTTCGTCATTGTGCTTTGTGGTCATGTATGTCACAATGCAGACGCATTGCACTCACATGAGAAGTTGTATTTGTTTCTTTATATGAAAGAGTATATAAAAAGATCGGATTTGACAAGAAATCCAAATTGTGCATCACGCACTGAAGTGTGAAGTTGTTAACATAGCCTAACCTTACCTTACCCTAGCTTACCTATCCTCCATCTCTACGCTGCCCTGGCATTTGCAACACCATAGGCTGGTTTCAGGTTTGCCATCTAGTCTCGTCCCTCTCATTTTCAACAGTTTTTCTTCAGGTGGTCGTCGGTCTCCCCTGCTTCCTTTTGCCTTCTGGTGTCCACGTCAATGCTGTCGTGCAGTTGGTCCCCTCTTCTTTCCTCAAGATGTGCCCAATTAATTTCCATCTTCTTCATCTAACATTATCACCCAGGCTCTCTTTTTCAGTATGTTATAATACTATAGTTTTAGTTGTCTTAATCTTGCCACTTTGTTTTAATATCCTCTTTAGCAATTTATTTAGAAACACATCAATTTTTTCACAACCATATGTCAATAACCCTTGTGTGTATCAACAAAAGTCAGCTGGGATAGACTGCACCTTCACCATGACCCTAATGAGGAAAAAGTGGTTTAGAAAATGCACAGTACAATGTATGGTACAATGTAGAGGATGTGCAATTTCTTGACTAGAGGTCAGCCTGAGAGTGACAAGGAACAGCAGCAGTGCCGCAGACAGCGAGACAAGGAGCACCGCGGGAAAGACGATGACAGGAAACGTCAGAGGAACCACTACGAATTCGACAAGTTTGCGCGTCGCAAAGACGAGACCAAGTGGGGCAAGGGCTACTGCCAGGACCGTGTCAAGAAGGATGGCCATCACCACACCTACGCCTTCTGCCCTGACAGCGGCGATAAGCAGATGAAGGAGGACAGAGACGAGCTGGCAAACAGAAAGGAGCGGCTTCGAAACAAGGTGAGCGAGAAGGTGAGCATGCAAGGGGTTTATATGATTTTTTTTTTTTTTTTGCTATAAAAGTAGACAACAAATGCATATGCCTATTGTAATTCCTTGACTCTTAACAATATAGGCCTTTGTTAACTAATTCAATACAACTAACGTTTATAGTCGTCAAAGAATGGCACTGAATGAGTAATTATTTGACCTGACACTTTTTAATGCTGGCATTCAGGATAAAAATACATTACTTGCAGTAATGGACATCATGGCACATTGCTTAGCACGTTTGGAATTTGCATGTTCTTGTGCCTGTGTAGGCTGTCCCCAGGTATTCCGTTTTTCTCCCACCTTTCTAAAACATGCAGGGTATGTATTTTGAACACTCTAAATTGTTAATGAAAATTAATGATTTTTCATCTTTGTGTGACCTGGATTGGCTAAGATAAAATGGTGAAGAGGTGAAGGGGATGGATGGATGGATGGATGGATGGATGGATGGATGGATGGATGGATGGATGGATGGATGGATGGATGGATGGATGGATGGATGGATGGATGGATGGATGGATGGATGGATGGATGGATGGATGGATGGATGGATGGATGGATGGATGGATGGATGGATGGATGGATGGATGATACTGCCATGACTTAATGTACCATCATGGAAGAACCTTTAAACCATTCACAGCTATTCAGGATAAAAGTCTATTTTTATTGGCCTGGCAGTGAATGTTCCAATATTTAGTTGTTTTTTTCATTATTGTCATTTCATTATAGGATCCAATTTTATTATTGAACCTCTTAGAGGTGCTTTAGTTTTGTTATTTTCTTTATGTAGTTATTCTCGTTTTATTTTTTAAATGCATTGCCATTCTTTAAAACCCTATTAAACTGAAACCATACAATGTTGCTGTTTGGCTAATAGGTTATGAGGTAAAATATTTACCAAACAGAATTTTAGTACTGGGCCAAAGTTAGTCGGTTACTAAGAGAGCATTTAGCAACAACAAATACACCAAAGAGCACCTGATTGATGAGTGATGTTCAACTTTTTTTAATGTCAAAAGAGCATGAGCTCAGTCCTCTGCAAAAAGCAACCCTAATAAAGGTACTTTGAGGAACAAAAACACATGAGATATCCTGGTCAATGCAATTTTTTTGTGTTTGGTCTGAACCTAGCATTGGTTAGCCAGCTAAGTCATTAAAATATATGCATTATTGAATTGAAACACTTGGACACAACCGGGCTACACTTTGTTAACTGGTTAGGAATGCTGCATATCTGGATGGAAATGTAAGTCAAGGAAAGTCCTTGTGTATGAAGTAGCCACCCTCTTGCATGTTTTGATGCTATACAACCCTCTTTTTGATCCCTTTGCAACTCTGCAGGACCGCCCAGCCATGCAACTATACCAACCCGGCGCAAGAATTCGCAAGGGCATCAACTCGGCTGGTAAAGCCTTCGACTGCATGCCAGCGGGCCACTCGCCCGATGGCGAGACAGGGAGTTGCTTCGAGGTGGTTACCATGGCGACAGTAGAGGACAAAGCATATGACAACAGTAATGAAGAGCATGGCCACTTATAAGATAGTGTTCATGAGTCATTATGGAGGATTTGAAACTGATCACTATCATATTTATTTTTTGACTGTATAGCACATTAAATTATTTGAGATACATTCCACTATGATTGAATTGAATAAATTAGTGGAACAAGGAGGTTTCATTGTGGAATGGAATTAATGAGACTAAATGGTAAACTGTATTCCTTAATCCTTTACAGGGCACAGCGGCTGCTTTCGGTATAAACAGGCAAACCGTCCATAACAGCCATTGCTTAAATTCTAACGTACCCCTAAATTTCTCTAAAATCTTCAAAATTCTTGCCTGTTTAGGGCTTAAAAATAGAAGAAAAAAACGTGTGCCTAATAAGGGCTCTTTTTGGGAAAATAACGCACTTGTTAAATCATTTATACTAGGGTGTTTTAATTCCAAGGTGTACAGCTGGTGTATTGTAACTATGATACTAATAAAAGCGGAAAATGTGCAGGTGTTGACAAAGTCATACTGCCCACAGGGGTACCATGCAGGTGTGTGGGTAGTCTTGTGTTTTTAACTTTGCTGTCTTTTGTAGGAGCACTTGTGACATCATCCTGTTAAGACTATTGTCATCCAGGTCAAAGCGATACTATCGCCATCCAATGGACATTTCAATATGAAACATCCTACAAAATGAAGTCTTTTTTTTTTTTATTCAGATGAAGATAACTATTGACAACTAATTAAATGTTCCTTTTAAGCAATCTTGTCCATGTAATAACATGATTTTGTTTTTTCCTCCGAGCCTTATCTATACGTACTTTGCACATGAGAAAATAAATGTCTTCTGAGAGACTAATGTTCCAATCTATTTTGATCTCTCGCCCCCTTTCTCTCTCATGCTCGTACGCTAGCTAAATGGTATTCAACTCGCTAAATGGTATTCAACTTCATTGTTTACTGTAATAACGAATGCCTTTTTTTATTGGGCTTTTGTTATTTTATTGCTCGGTTTTAGAGTATTTACAGTACTGCACACAGGTCTGATTCACATTTGTTTTGGCAGTATTTTTATGTTGGATACCCTCTATATTTATCCGGGTCCTACCGGCCCAAGTCAGTACTGTATACAAGACAGCCTATTGACCAATGAGATGGTTGATGAGGCGGTGCGTGTTACGTCATCGAGTAGCCCTACGTTGCTAGCTGTTAAGTTCCGGTGTTTTGCAGAGGTAAGGAATAAAAATGATAAATTGTCGTGTTTTTCAAGCGTGTGAGCGTAATTTCAAACAGTTAAATGTGCCGTTTTGGTGCTGCTGACATAAAACTCAAGTTTTGTATTTACGTGTGCAGGATATTTTCGTGACGGTAGAAATGAGTCATTACCAGTTAGCGAATTTGATGTCTAAAGTTGCTGCATATTGTAAATTTAGGCCAGCAGCGAAACTCGTTCTTTGCTGTCCGTACAATGCACGTAAAGCTGTTAGTTTCATACATCATCGTATGGCTTATGATTTTCTTCGTCAGTTTATATTGTATAACACATAAAATTATGTAATTCTAAATGTTTGAATAACGTCTTCATTGTGGTTGAAAAATAGCTTAAGTGTTTAAAAAGAATGATTTAAACCTTGACAGAGGAATTTAGCACCCACGTCGTTTCAGCCTAATATCAAACAAAACAGCGTTTAAACTGAAGACAGAATTGTCATGAGTGCAAACTGGTAAATGTTCTGCGCAATTTGCTGTCATATTGTAGCTTCATACATAGGGTTTTTTTTAGTAAAAATGTTTTTGACGTGATTTTTTCTTCGCCACCTCATGTTGTTAAGGCAGCTAGGTGAGGGCCCACCATGGTGCTAAATCCCGTCATCTCTAAATTGGCTGGAAAACTGGTTGTGTTGGCCAGCGCGTCTCCGCGACGACTGGAGATCCTTCGCAATGCTGTAAGAGACTGGATGAATATCGTGACAACTTGCATAATTTTCTTCTCATGTCGCATATGTCTGTCTTATGTTAGGGGCTGCGATTTGAGGTGGTCCCATCCTGGTTCAAAGAAACTCTTGACAAGCGACTATTTAAAGCTCCACAGCATTATGCTGTGGAGACGGCCAAACAGAAGGCACTGGAGGTGGCAAGGAGGATGCCCTGTGTGAGTCGATTCTATATTATTTGGTCTCATTTACTCGTATAAACCTGTTGTGAATAGAATAGAATAAAATATAATGCCTTTATTTACATTGCATGGACAATAATATGATTTTGTGTCATTTAGAATCACCTTAAATCTCCAGACATAGTGATCGGAGCAGATACTATTGTGGTAAGTACATTCTTTCAGAATCAAGTCTATTTCCTCTATTTTAGTTATATAAAAACAAAAGTGAGCACTATCAATGTCCGCCCCAAAACAGCAGCTCAATTAATGTTTTTAAAATAGTTTTTTGGGTTTTTTTCATGATCTTGTTGTGGGGTTTAATTGAGTCCTGGAGTAATTTTGATTACTGTACTTTGGTTCAAAAAATGTGCAAGACATTTATTCTTGCCCTCGATATCGGTTTATGAGCGTACGGGTCAGAAAAACATGTTAAGCTGATCAGAGCGACAAGTGTTGAAACCAGAAATGGCCAACTTTAAAATAAACGTTAGACTTTTATTTTGAACTTGTTCACAGCTGTATGTCGTGGCGTAACAGCTTGACAAGACTTTTTACTGCAACTGTTTGTCCTAACTCCTTCCTGATAGAAACAACACTTCATTGTTCTTAAATCACATTCAATCTGCAATTCATATCAGCAACAAACGACTTAATTATGCTGACATTGACATAGAGCACCTGTTGCCAGTGTTTACCAGTGGCTGGGGTACATCTTGCATTAATTGGCAAGCAGTAAGTGACTGCACATTTTGATGCTTACAGCTTGACACAGTACCAACTGATCACATTCATACAAACAATGCTTAATCAAATATGCATTTTCACTTGGCACATTAATCTAATTGACCCAACATTTAAGGGGAATGATTTGGGGAAGGAGAAAGAAAGTGGTGTGCTGTTCAGCACAATTAAATTTAAATTTAAGTGGGAAAAAATAGAATTGGAAATTAATTATTTTGCTTTCTGTATTCATCATAATTTTGCATCAAGTTATTTAATTTTTTTTTATCTAAATACTTACTTATTATTCAATTTAATTTTTCAGTAAAATACCTGAATATCGAAAATACTCAATAGCCATTGTATTTCTAGTTACCGGTATGCGATGTATATTGAATTACCTCCTGTATAAAATGCTTTGTTCATATGCTACACTATACTGTATATGTTGTACTTTTATTTAAAATATACTTCCACAGAGTGTAGATGGCATGATTCTAGAGAAGCCACGTGACAAGCAGGATGCATATAAGATGCTCTCGAGGTAAAGTTTGTCATATATTTGAAATAAATAGTTGAATAGATTTAATATATAATTCTCTGCTGTTATCTTGCTTTAGTTTGAATGGTAAAGAGCACAGTGTCTTCACAGGCGTCGCCGTTCTTCTTTGTCAAGAAAAAACAAGTAAGTGATGTTCTGGCATCAGGGAACATGATTTTTGCACATGACCCATTCACAGGGTTTCCATGGGCCGGGCAGTGAAAATCAATAGATTCATTTAGCAAAAAATAAGGCATCAAATGGCATTACAAAGCATGAAATACAATATTCTGAAGCATTATTTAAAACGCCATTGGTGGGCTGATGTTAAGTAGTTTCCACCAAGCTGGTTTGCTTCTAAGTGTTCTGCATGGATTGGTCGCTCCCAAACCAACTTTGGAGCCAAGAGCCAAATGTGTGCTTGACTTGTCCCTCAGAGCGACTACAAATGACTTTGTCTTCACAATAGACTTGCATATTTTATTCAACAACTTCTGAAGATAGTTTGCGAAACATCATCAGTGTTATTTCTGGCTCGGTTGTGGGAAAGCTTTATCAATAATGACAATGCAAATCAATGTAAAACTTGTTTAAAACTAAATTAGTGGCATACAACAAGAGACAGTATTTTATTGTTTAACGTGTCAATGCAAATGTTAGATATTCTTGTAAATTGAAAGACAGTTTCTCTTAAAAAAGAATGTAAGTATTAGTTTTTTTCTAAAATCACCATATCATCCGAATCAAAAGGAAAAAAATCAAACAATATCGTCGTTCATCATTATAGTTTCTAGGAAAATAGCTCGTCCTGAAAAATGTTGTGACAGGCCTCGTAGTAAGTTACTTTTTGTCATAAGAATTGCCAACATTATCAACGCAAACATTTAGTACATATTCTAAAAAAAATAATTGGATTGCAACCTTAGTAGATAAAGGGCTAACCCAGACCGATCAAGAGTTTCGTTTTACCTCACCTCACATCCCTATTTCTATTTTAAAAGGACAATAGTGCAGGATAGCATGCTGGCATTGTGTACAGGTTTTCATAATGCTAATATCAGTGATACTAAATTTACTACAACTTTTTCTGATCCGAGATGATGAAGATTACCAGATTGTTGAGTTTTATGAAGAAACCAGGGTGAAGTTCGCCGACCTCTCCGAGGACTTGCTTTGGGAGTACATTGACAGCGGTGAACCCATGTGAGTCTGAGCATGTAAACATATGAGTGACTTTGGACTTGGATGTCACTGTTTTTAGCTGCTTTAACCTTTCTTATCTTTCCTTGTGTGTTTTGTTAAGCACTGTCGATTTTGTGACGTATCATTGATTAAGTTCTTTCATTGTGTTGACAGCAAATTGTATGTTTCATGTGCATGCATATGTGTTAGGGACAAAGCAGGTGGCTATGGCATCCAGGCGCTTGGTGGGATGCTGGTGGAATACGTGCACGGAGACTTTCTCAACGTGGTGGGGTTTCCCCTAAACCACTTCTGCAAACAGCTGGACCAGATTTACAATCAAAAAGGCAGTTGCCATGTAAAAAAGGCAGTTGCCGCTCCAATACCGCCAGCCGCAAATCATTTGCTACCTACCGCTTCATCCACTTACACGGTACTCTCTGGATGCCAACTTAGCGTTTATAATACAAATCATCACAATTTGTCTTTTAGAATAATTTATAAGAGGTGGTCCTCTTGAAGGTTGTCAACAGCTCATCCGGACCTTCTGAAAAACTACTACCGGTAACTGTCAACAGGGGCTGCTCCAGCGAATCTGAGGACAGTGAAGAAGCCAAAGAGGATCTACAGAAAATCATTCAACTTATGGATGGATTCAAAGCTTCCAAGGTGAGAGGGGATCACTGATACTTTTAAAGTATTTTGTACTCGCCATAGCCTGGTAATTTGGTTGACTGGTTACTTTGACGTTTAAAAATTCATGGTTTCAATAACGCCTAATACCATGCAGAGAACTAGATGTTGAGCGAGGGAGGGAGGGCTATGGTGAGCCAGCAGTAAGTTTGCGCAAACAAAATGCTGTTCCGTACTCAAAATCCATTGTTGCTTGCTCACTATATTTTAATGTGCTCAAAATCTATCCTTGCTTGCTCAATATATTTTTATGTGCTCAAAAGCTATTCTTGCTCGTTCAAAATCTTTCATTGCTCACTCACGATTGTGACACAAATGTAATTCCATATCAAACTAGCAAAAGCCAGCAAGCCTCTCTCCGGAGGGGAGTTTCTTAAAGAATGCTTGGTAGAGACCATAACTATTCTATGTCTCCAGAGCAAGTACAAATTTGAAAAAAATAGCATATCACGCAGGTGCATCGAAGTAAAGTAAAAAAAAAAAAAAGTGGTTCCATTTCCACTGTACTCTTTGGCACTGGATGAAAGCAATAATATAAAGGACACCGCTCAGCTTTTTATTCTTATCAGCGGGATTAATAAGAATTTCAAGGTAATGGAGGAGTTTTCGGATATGACATTCCTGAAAGAAAAACCATGGGGAGAGGACTTATTTTAAAGCGTTATCAGCTGCCACACAGAAGCACAATTAATTGCCACAGCAAGATTACCACCAAACTTCCACGGTGGCTGACATGGGTGATCAACAACAGTGTTCTCATGATTAGGATATTAATATGTTCATGCTCTATTTATGTTTTATATTTACTAATAACAAATGCAGTTTTTTACATGTATCTTGTTGCTGACCCGGCCTGGATGTCTAATTTTAAAAGTCAATGTGGCCCCCAAGGCAAAAAGTTTGCCCACCCCTATTAAAGATCCTTTAAGCATTTACAGGTGATAACATTAGATGTTATTAGATTTTATTTTGAGATATATCACATTTCTTTTCTTAAAATCTTATGATTAAAAAAAAAAAATCAAATGTGCCCCACAATAGACATTCAAAATTAGCTGTGATAATATTTAATATTGTGATACAGTGATATTTCTACTCAAGGTTATCATAATGTCAGAATCTGATATCGGCTCATGGCTTTTTTGTACACAGTTGACGCTTGTCAAGAGCGGTAACTAAGTCAAACTACCGTAACAAATTTATGAATACAATACTCGAGGGATACAAAAGGACAACGCTCACATATATTCTATTATTATTATTTCAAACATGAAATGGCGGCTCGGTGGCGCAGTGAATAGCACTTCCGCCTCACAGTTCAAAGGACCCGGTTCAAATCCACCTGGAGTTTGCAGTGTGGAATTTGCATGCTCTCCCCGAGCCCGTGTGGGTTCTCTCCGGACACTCCAGCTTCCTCCCGCGTTCCAAAAAAATGCATGGCAGGTGAATTGGACATACCAAATTGTCCTTAGGTGTGAGTGGGCACGTGAAAGGTATTTCGTCTCTGTGTGCCCTGCAATTGGCTGGCAACCAGTTCAGGGTGTCCCCCGCCTACTGCCTGAAGCCAGCCGAGATAGGCGTCAGCAAGCCTGTGACCCTTGTGTGGATAAGCGGTTATAGAAAATGGATGGATGGATATTAAATGGAAAATGGTCTTATTAGTTTTTCTTTGTCCAAAAACAACACTTCTAGGCACTTTTTACCGCCTCCAAGTTGGGCATATTTGACTTGCTCCAGCGCAGACCAGCGATAGATGCAGCACAGGTGGCCCTTGAGCTAAAAACCTCTCTCAAGGGAACGGAGCGTCTGCTGGAGGCATGCCTCTCATTAAAATTGTTAAAGAGCACAAGTGAGTCAACCATTTCCTATTCCGATCACCTCTGTGATGATATTCGACCAGCTGTAGGTTATTGTACTACACAATATGATAACATCAACTTTGATCTCTTTTAAACTTTCAGACTGTAAGACACCGACATACGAGAATACGGAGCTGTCCAAACGCTTCCTGCTGTCCGACGCACCATCTTCCCTTCTGGGCTATTTGATGCACTGCAATGACACGGTGTGGCCACTCTTCAGACACCTGGAGAGCGCCGTGCAGGAAGGCGTCCACCAGCACCACAGATCCCTCAGCAACACGTCCGGCGACTTATTCCAGGTGAATATTCTAATCAAGTCCTCAAATACTTGAATTAGAAACTTTTAATTCTAATGATGAATTTCTCACAAAGGACACAGTCTACAAGAGTCAGGAGGTGACGTTGAAGTTCATGAAGGCCATGCACAGTATCGCTCAAGTAACTGGTAAAGCAGTGGCGACAGCTTTTGACTTGTCGGCCTTCAAGAGTGCCTGTGACTTAGGAGGTGAGAAATTCAGAAATGGAACCTGACAATGTTGCTAGATAATATTCTAATCCTGCGAATGCCGGTCGTGACCTTATATATTTTTTAATTAATCACAACTTCAACAGTCCCCTTTCTGATGATTTTTGCTCTGTCTTGAAATAAACAAAGACCCATTTGCAAAATTTAAAATTTGTACTGTTATTGATTCAATTACATTACATTGAATAAATAACAGTTTCAGATAAGGTCCTGAAAAGTTTACGACCAGTATATATGTTTTATTTATTTATTTATTTATTTTCTTGGAAGGTTGTACAGGTGCAATGGCACTGGAATTTGCCAGAGCTCACCCGGGGATGTCTGTGACAGTGTTCGACTTACCAACCGTGGTGGAAATGAGTCCGTGTTTCAATCCTCCCTCCCCTCAAGACAGAGTCACTTTTGTTGCAGGTATTGATATTATTTAATTAATCTTAAAAGGGCCGTAACATGATACTGTATTCTTTCTACAGTGTAATGTGGGAATATAAATTACGTTTGGCACATTGGCGATTTAAATGATTAAATTAGAGTTTTATGGCACTGCTCTTTCTAACCAGGAAGTAAAATTTCTCGTTTGCTCTTACCGTGTCGCAACACAACATGCACCCATCCATCATCTTGACCTATCGTCCTCATGAGGCTTGCGGCTGATTGAGACTACTCCAACATTACGGGGCCAAAAACAGGCGTTTTACTGACATTAAAGTGCACATTAAAAGACTTGGATAAGGTCAGCGTCTATTTTCTCTTGCACAGGCGGTGCAGGGAGTTGCGAATCGCTCCTGTCTCTCTCCTGTCGTCATAAGCGAACTTCAAGCCATTTTCATCTGCACGGGTGGGGCCAGTGGGAGATCGCAGAATAAGCAAGGAATGCTTAGCAATGGCATCAATGAAGGAAAATAATACAGTACTTTGACAGTGTTTAGGGTGAGAAATCTGCATTGGAAAGCTCCAAAAAGTGGACTTTTCATGTTACGGCCCATTTAACAAATCACTTTAAATGCTAATGAGACTCTGTACCTGTGACACAAACAGGAGACTTCTTCAAAGATGCCTTACCCAAAGCAGACTTGTACATCCTCTCGAGAATTCTCCATGATTGGTCCGATGAGAAAGTGCACCTCTTGCTCAGCAGAATCGCAGATGCTTGCACGCCAGGTAGAGTTCTCTCCAAATACTGTAAATGGACTCTTAAGTCAGGCTAACTTTATTCCTCGAATTTGTCAAGAAACATGACTGCAATTGTTGTCCTGCATGCGAAGGAGGGTTATCAAAAATAGCTTTTTCTGTTGGTCGAGCTTGATTTAAAAAATGTCCTTTCATGCTTTCATTCAGAAAGGATGTGCAAACCAACATACTGTAACTGCAGCTAGGCCTTTCACTATCACACATTTTTAGAATCATTGATCCTATTGAATAATTGGATAAAAAAATTCTTATGATGTATGACAATCATTATTTTACAATTACTGTTTATTAGGTGATTATTTTTGTATATTTGATGTGGCTGGAAGATTAAAAAAAAGATCTTAATTAAACAAAAACAATCTGTCTTTCACAAAGGACTCTAGGAATCCAAATATTTACTCTACTCTAGAGAGGGTGAAACAAGACAATTTGGACAATTTAAAGCTAAAGTCAATTGCTTTAAATAATTAATCATCAAAATATTTGTTGGTTATAATTGATTAATTTTGGCACCTCTAAATGCAACTTTAGTACCATTAAAGCATTCTAATCATTAGTAAAGCACGGAAATGTTTTTCTCCTGAAATTGGCCTGAAAAAGATGAACCTTTGCCACCAGAACAATGCTGCAGAAACAGGATGAAAAGATAGATCATTTCCCCGCCATGGCAGCCGCCCATTGGCCCGGGGCGAAAATTCAAGCAGTATTTACGGAAGTACATGTACAGTACATAACAGTGGTGACGCAATTTCAAGGATTTTGTGCTTGAACTAGTTGGCTTGTAGATGCATCTACATTTTTTTTCAACACTGATGATTAGAGTTAAGTCCCAAGAATGACCTTTCGGGATGTAAGAACTGAAAATACACCTGCACTCGTGCTGTCACCGCGCTGTCAGGTTGCGGCCTGCTGCTATGTGAGATCTTCCTGGACGAGGGTAGAACAGGGCCAAGTCGAGGGCTGCTGCAGGCCCTCAGCATGAGCGAAGGGAGACAGAGGAGCGCCAACGAATACGCTCTGCTTTTGAAGAGCCACGCCTTTGTTGCCTCCGGTATCGAACGGACGGAAAACCTGCTGGATGCAATGCTCTGCATCAAAGTCTGAGCTCACTTCAACACCTCACAGGTCCGCTAAACTATGATCGCAAACTACGCTAAACTGGATTTACATTGCAGGGTCCAAAAATTAGAGTTCCAAGATTATGTTCTGTGTGGCCCCACTGGTCTAAACATGGCACTCATTAATATTACATTTGTAAAATATAAATTAAGCAGCAAAACCCACCGATTTTTACATCTCTGACATTTTACCACTTGCTAACTGCTAACAATGACATCACAGTTGCTCAGAGCTCTGATTTGTTGTGCATTGAGCATATATTGTTTCTTGAATCATGTAGTGCAAATCCAGCTTTTCAAAGACACAATTGTTACAGCATTGGGCACCTTTTGGACTATGCATCAAGCAAATATTCAACTGATGTTTTGTTTTAATTTGAACACCTAATGCAGGCTGTGCTGTTGTCATTGCTGAAACCATGTTGGACGGGCGGTCCGCCTACTCAACCTTGCAGTCTCTGAACATGCTGGTCCAAACTGAGGGCCTGGAGAGGACACAGCAGCAGTATGAGGACTTACTGAGTCAACACGGCTTTGGAAACACGCACGTGGTTCACACGGGGAGTTTTCTTGATGCTTTTATTGCCATTAAAATGTGACAAAATTTGAACAATGTGAGTAAATCTCTTTTCATTTGATCGATCTGATCATTTGATCATTTGATCGAACTTGCGGTTCTTTCATTTCATACTTTATGAGAGGCAATGTGATTGTAAGCCACTGGACATCATTTTCTCATGCATTGAAATATGATGAAATCACAGATCAGTCTTTTCAAAACATTTTAATTCAGATTCGCATTTTACTATCCCGACAGAGGTGACACACCCTTGTGCAGAGAGGTGTGCACCCTCTGCACACATGCTCAGCTAGACCAGATTTGCAAACCACCAAAATCCCCTACGCACACCCTTGGCAATATCAATTGCTTCCATAACGTTTTTTGTTTTTTAAATACACTGACAGATTAGGCGTCCTCTTGCAAAAAAATCAGTTGCAAGCTCATCAAGGACAGGTGAAGGTGTCACACCTAACCGATTATTATTTATGTTTGCATTATGATTCAGTAAAGACACAAGAAATTTATTTTTACATTTTAGGAGAGCATTTTGTACTGTCATTTAAAACATGTTCCTTTTAATATGTTCTATACGCTTCTGTCTTACTGCGGCTGTTTTGTCACCTGAAAATGACATCACAGTTGCTCAGGGCTTAGGTAACAACTTATCTTGGCACACACGTTTTCTGATTTTGGTCATGTGAAGCTGAACCATGATTGCTTGTTGCCTGAGAAACTGTAATGTCATTTTCACTGGTCGCGGTCAGTGAAGCAGCGAAAATGGGTCAAAACCAGATACATACTCAAATTCCATACGCTTCTGTGTAACTACTTCCAGTGAGTCGTCAAACAAAGTCAAGTTTCTCATAATATTATGTCCAACAATGCACAGGCAATTTTGAATGCACGCTCGTGGTCACAAGTCATGACCTTACTGGGCAAACAGTCATACATAGCAAATGATGTGAAACTGCATCGCACTGGATGATATAAGCGCACAAGCCTCATTGAAGGGCAAATATGGTAAATAACATGTTAAGTCATTTGTTTTCATTTTGATCTTGAAAATATCTTCATGTGAAAATGGTTATTATGAGCACCAAAGTATTTGGGGCCCTGGCTTTATTTTAAAATGTGTGTGGGAATGCATTACGTGGACAGTTTTGTTGATGTGTCACTGTGAAGTTAATAATTTTGCGAGTGGTTTATTCTTTGAATGATTCACATGAAATATAAGTTAAAACGCTAGTATTTTGGATAGTAATACAAAACAAAATAGTAAAACGTTTTTTGTTAAAAATTTTGATGTAACTAAAGTCCCATGCCACTGAAAATCATCCCTGACAAAGAAAACAAGGTACTGTATTCTTTTTATGTAAAAACATTTTGAATGGAGAATTAAGCTTGAAAACCTTTTATCTAGGGTGGTTCTAAAAGTTCTGAATGGCACTATGTTGAACAAACCGTTACTTGTGCTAATGTCTGCTAAAAAAAATAAATGAGAGGAAACCAAGAATTATGCTTTCTGGACTTTTTATTGCCTTTCATGTTGTACCCGACCCGAAGTGTCTTGACAGATCTAAACAAAGGGTATTTTCTTAAAATGATCTGATGGTTTAATAGAAATGTTTCTCTTTTAGTAACGGTACAGATTACTTTGCATTGGATGTGGTGAGTAGCCTAACTTAGTATTTGTACTGGTATAGGTCAGATAATGGTAAAGAAAATGCACGGATCTGAGAAAATCTATTCAGAGGACAACTCCTAAGTCATTCACTCCATAATTAGCCCTCCTGATTTTCTGACAGTTCAAGTGCCATAAATAATCTGCCTGGACACTGTACATATGCTTTACGATGGTCATGGTTTGACCATGTACTTTATTTTTTTTTCCATTTGCCTCTTTTCTTCTGTCAATGACTACACCCTGGACTAGTGACTGTCAATCAGGAAAAATTACTGAACAGCGCGTCGGCATCGATCTAATGCTTGCTGCACAAAGGTTAGTTGTGTTTGTTTTCATAACATTATACAATGAAACCGCTAATGGAATTCCATGACAGGAAAAAAGGCCCGTTGTTACCCTAGCTCTCAACCTTGAGGGGCTCCGTATTTATGTACAAGCATGTCGTGTAGACTAGAGTCCATCCAAGGCTCCCAAATAAAAACATTCAAGTCAATTAGATTTAGCACAGACCAAAAGCATGGTGTTATTTCGAAAAATAGCTAAAACCTCCCACAGTAATCTTGTGTAAAGTGATCTGGCGACGTTCAATGAGGGCCGTACTGTACTTGTCGGTCTGTCGGATAAGCCCTCAGTTGTTTTGTCCAAGTCTAGTCTTGACAAGCGGCACCTGCAAGTCATCACCATTCCTCCGTTTAGTGCTTTTGATATCACAGCCAGTCATTTGTGGACGTTTGCCGTTGGTTCATTGCAATTGTGCCAAAAATGCTCCCAGATGTTGCTTGACTTGACATTTTGGAGTGTTTGCGTTTGCCCCTTGTGTGACAGCCAGTAAAAACATCCACAGCGTGGTTAAGTGACACATTACAAAAGCTCTTTGAATAGTTGTGGTTGCAAAAGTTTTGCAAGAGTGAGACAAACTTTGGTGTGCTTCAGTGAATGTGACTTCAAGTGTATGAACCCTACGATGGAACGCTGGCAAATAAAGTGTCGTTTCAGTTGCTCCATAAGAAATTATAGTGTTTCACAAGAGACCAACAGGGGGCACTGTTGGCTAACATTTACTGTATATAGTTTATTGTTCATACAGCATCTCAGTCACGTTTGCATTGTGGTTAGGGATTTTGAGTTTGGGCTCCGGTCTTGTGTGCTCACATGTGTTTTCCCTTCATTCCTCGTGTTACACAAAGTTAATAAATATTGTTGCCGACAAAAATGTCCTTATGCGTCCAAAAGCTGCTTGAATACTTTGTTTACCTGCCACGTGATGACATCTGTAAAACTGCCGTTTTTGTCACGGGCCAAAAAGAAGAACAAAAGGTGAAGAGGCAAAAGATATTTGAAAATTTACAGTCAATAGAGCAGTTTCATGATGTTATGTTGCATCTTAGTATTGACTGAAGCTGCAATGACCGCTAATGAATTATAATGAATAAATTATAATAAATTATAATATGATTACCAAACAATTGGTAATCATTTTTGACCATCGATTTATAATTTCTAAACTGCGTTCAAATTAGGAACCAAATGCTCAGAATTTCAGCTTCTCACCAGTAAACATTCACCTAGTCTTGCAGTCCTCGATGCAAGCCAATGTATTAGTTTTGCGTGGAATGAAAACATAATAATGTGAAAACATGTGTTTTTTAATTTTTACCCATTTTTCTGACATCGCACAGACCAAAGACAATTGATGTTATCTTACCGTCAATTTCAAATTGCATCCTGTGTTTGAACAAACAAATGGAATTTAAACCATTTGAGAGTATATATTTTTCAAAATCAGATTTGCCGGTTAATCAACAATCAACAGATTAATTGAAAATAATCGTTAGTTGCCGTCCTGGTATTGATAGTTGCAGTGGTGGTCCGTGCGTTTCACACTTTGGCCTTCAGTGATTCGGCCCCCTCAGAAGCACAGGTATGCATAACTGGGCTACACAGTCTATTTTCCGGAGCATTGAAACATCAATAAACACGCATCAGCAATTGAAATTTATCATTATACAAGATACTGCCAGAACTTGAAATAATTAATAATTATTTTAAGTTATTGGTCCACAAAGTTTTATGAAATCCACCAAGTGTCATGCCGGTGCGGCATGTTGGATGTGGGAAGGTGGATCCAAAATGCAGGGAGGCAGGATGAGATGGGCTCAATAAAACCATTTATTACTCTGGGCCAAACACAAAACACTAGAGCTACACTAGAGCTGAAACACGCTCATGACAGGTGACACAAATTACATTAACGACAGACGCCAGGGAAAAACAACATGAACCCAAAAACAAAATAAGTAAAACTCCACAAAATGAAGCCACAACAGGAAAAACATGACACCAAAAGCAGGCATGCTTTCACAAGATTGTACGCTAAATTACAAGTCACACTTTAATATGAGAACACCATTTTATTTCTTTACGACTAATTGAGTATGAATGAAATAAAATGATAAAAACATATTAAAAATGAAAAAAAATCAAATGCTCGACTCACCTAAACGTGTCTCCCACTTCTTTCAGTACAAAATCCATTCTTCTTTCTTTCCTCAGAAAGACTTCAATGAGTTTCAGTTCCAATAATAAAACATTTTGTATTGACGGATGCCAATGCTGAGTCTCGTCGGTCCAATTTTGGTTTTGTTCTTCTTTGGCCATTGTGGGTTAAAAAAAAGTGAGTAGATTTGAATTTTCTGCTAAATGTCCACAGGTCTGGCTTCGATGTACACTATGCCTCATGGTTGCCGTTAGTTTACAGTTTAGCAACATGTTTTTTTTTTCCTTTTTTTTTCACTAAGTTTATTTAACTACTTCCAACGTTAAACATGGTGGCTCAATATAGCACCGCCTTAGTGCAGTGAGCATCCAGTCACGTCACGTTCAACGTGAGGCCTCTAGATGGAGAATTTATGGATCAATTGACTATTATAGCTGTCTATTACGCATTAGGGCCACTGACATATCGATCTGCGCTTGCACAGAAGCCCGCGCCATGTTGATGCGAATGCCCTGGCTTCTGGTGAAGGCAGATTTCACACAACATAGTGACACAATTGATCTGAATTCTAATTAGCTAAAAACTCTAACATAAAACTACAGCATTGCAAGGAGCGTAACCAAATGCATATAAAATGACACGAAAAGAACAGAATATGGAGAATAATTTTATTTAAAAAAAAAAAAAAAAATATATATATATATATATATATATATATATATATATATATATATATATATATATATATATATATATATATATATATATATATATATATATATATATATATATTTAGTAAAAATAAATATAAAATAAATTTGAATTTTATTTTAGTTATTTTAATTATTATAGTTTATTATAGTTATGAGAATATAATATCATACATTATTTTGGTTCTAGCGGAGAAGGCCTTGCTGGGCCTGACGGACCACCACTGGATAGTTGTTATTCTAGTTGTAATGAGATAGGGATGCGATTTGGATGTGGATTGATCTCCTATTTGAAGGCCAGCAAATACACAGTTTACCGTTGAGTTTTTTGAAGGACTGCTGCGTTATTGATGCACTTAAAAATGCAACTAAATTATGTGTCCACTAGGAGGCAACATTGGTTAACAAACATCGTTCTTTAAGGTTACTGCAAAAGCGGTAAGAGATCATAACACATTCAGGGAAGATTTTGCATATATTTCAGTAATGATAAAAACAAAGCACCCCAAATGTGGCCTTGGCTCTGGTCACACATTTCAAAAACAATGTGTACAATATAACCATGAACATTTTTTTTCGAAGAGTTGTGGGTACTTTCAAACACCTGTTTCAAAATAGTTGTTTCTTAAAGTGTTTGACCCATGTACCATATCAGCAAATGTGTAAATTGTTCAAAGGGAGTTGTGCTACATTGATTTGTTTCAAGACAAAGAAGAGAAAATAACCTCAAGGCATGTAGCGCTTCGAAATAACAACGCAGACCTTCTCTGCTCTGTGCTGTTTGTTTGGCTTGACATCAGCCAGAGAACATGGTGGGGCTTTAATGAGAATGAGGGGGATGCTTTATTTCTTCTTTTCCTCTATTGTTTTAGGATGAGTGAGGATAGCTCGTTCCTTTGTTTCAAGTATACGTCAAGCTAAGAGCTAAACAATGCATTGGATATTAGGCCCGGCAATAGAGTGCTGTGGTCATAAACAGGAAAAAGATGCTCCTGCAGTTGTACGACGTAGAAGGCGTCAAGTGGTTGCAGACGGGACTTTGATCCGACCCACCAATGACTCTTTGTTGTTATTTTTGGGATTTCTCTTGGGTGCGGCATTAACAAAGAAGTCGACATTTCAGCACACATCACGCATGCACATGCTAACATGCTCCTTTACATGTATATTAACATGCTTGTTGTTATGTCAACTAGATTTATGAATACATAATCTTTTATTGTCTGGAATTAGGACACAAAGCATTGTGAGGGGCGTTCGTTTGTCCATATATATTTATATTATGCTGTATTCACAAATATTGACTTGCTAAATTGTGTGTCTGTGTCAACATATATACTATAAATCTATAAATGTAAATATACATTGACAACTAAATGTCTGTGCAGGGAATGTAAGGACAACTTCTGTAAGCATACATCGCTTTTTGAACATGCTACATTAACAAAGATCAATCTTGCCTGCACAGGTAAATGTGTGCAAAGATATTGTAATGTGGTGAACATTTTAAGTTTGCAACAAGATTCGTAAAAGCATGATCTAAATGAGCGCAACAATTTCCAATTACAATTGAATATTAATAATTACCCATTAAAATGGTTTGCAACTTTTTGCCAGGCATTTTGTGGGAAATTATTCCATTCGAAGTACAGTAATTGGCCTAAAAAACAATTTACAACAAATAACATGTTTATCAATGGCAGGAATTTTTGTTGTTGTGTAGCCCCTTTTTGAAAAAAATTGTGTTCGGTGGTATTCCATAACAGTTTCAGGAAGCAATGGTAGGCTGTAAAGATTCATAAACACACACAAAATAATGTCAAAACAAAACTGTAAATGTGTACAATACAAAAAAAAAAACATTATAAATGTGCATACATATGCATAAACATGTCTAAAACAAAATGCATGCATTATTTTATAAATGTGTGTATTTCAATGTAAGATGAGCATGTCAGATTTATGAATGCGCAAATAGCTATTTATTGTGTGTGCGTGTGTGTGTGTGTGTGTGTCAATATCCTCCATGCTGATGCTGTATGAAATGGAAATAAAATGTTAACTGTTTGATGTCATACTCCAAAAGTAATTATGACCTTTTACCTTTTGTGAAATGCAAAAAAACAAATACTTAGCCCGGCGACAGTTTGCGTGGCTGTGATATTTAAGGGGTTGACACACGTGTAGCGTCTCGTCGCGTGTTCGTCTCGACTCCGAGACGTCACATCAGACGCGGCATGTTGCAAACATGGCGGCGTCGCGCCTCTCGCAGCGCGACGCTGACCTTTCCTCTTAACCCGCGCCTGGCTGCGGCTCGTGACAACAATCAAACTAGCGCTGCTAGCTAGCATCTGACGTATAAATGATATGCATCTCCTGCTGCTCCCATGGCAACTGCCTTGACTTTATTGTAGGCTGCCTTTGATCCCGCTACACTTTGATTCATTTCTCCTTTCAGCCTTTTAGCTAAACATATCATGTGAATTTGGAGCTTTGTTCCTGACAGGCCCCCGTCTTCTTTTCGCCTCGCTCCGGATGCCTCCCCAGAGGAGTTAGCAGAGAGGAGAGGAATTCCGCCGGATTCAAAGACTCGTTTTGACTTGTCCTCTCTCCCTGGGCCTCGCCCTCCCTTGCTGACCTGAGACCCGTCGTCCTTGGCACATTTACATACATGTTAGTTTGGCTAAGGCATGATTTCTTCTGTAGGTCTAATTGCACATTATTTTATACTGCAATGAGCCACAATCCAGCCTGTTTTTTATGAGCTGATCAGGCGGGTTGGTTGAGGGAAAACAAGAAGACAGGATAGATTGTGGCTCTTGTGGAATGAAGTTGGCCACCCCTGAATTGTCTTCAGCTGCATATTCACTTAATAGTCTCCTGCAAAAATGTCAAGTCCTAAATGTCAAGAATTTAGAGGGACCTTTGTGATTCTGATTTCTCTTTGGTTTCTGATCAAAAGATGAATTTGAGAAAAGTTCTGAATTCCTGCTTTTATTTCAGGTAGGTCGGTGGTGTCAAATGTATGGCCCACTGGCCTAATATGGCCCGCAAAGGCGTTTGATCCGGCCCTCGAGATGATTTTGTGAAGGATTAAAATAAGAACGAATAGGACTGAAGTCATTAGCTGTTCATAATCAATAGACAAAAAATCATACTTTTACAAGCAATGCCCAGGTGAGCACTGCAACTTACAATCATAAGTGACCAGTTGTCACAGTTGTGAGAATAAATAGCTAGTTGATCGCTTCATTGACAGAAAATGCAACACTACACTAGTATTCACATTAGCATCGAGGATTGTCGTGCTACTGCTCAGCATGGGTAAAATCATTTGATCACCCCGCAGAGTTTCACAATGGGCGGGGTCACCTTCTGGGCCATTACTAGACATTTGGCTTTGTATTACAAACAACAAGTCTTGTATTTGTTTTTAACGTTAGTTATAGTTCAGCAGTTAACACAGCCCTTCCATATTTGAGGTGGCATTATGGCTTCTTCTTCATGAGTATTCAACTTCTTCTGTCAATTTTGTCATTTCGCGGGTGCCACCCAGTGTCCAAAATGAGACTCTACAACACCATTTTATTCTGTTTAAATTTCTTTGCACTTCACTGGACTCCTTAAAAACAAGTTGTGCAACCACATATTTTTATTGGTGCATGTTCCTTCTACTGCATAGTTGTATTTCATTGAATTTATTTATTTTTAGCTACTTTAGTTATTTTTTTTATTATTTTTAGTTCATCATATGCTTTCAATACAAAATGTGCATTCTATGAACAAATGGGAAAAAGATCATAGAAAATTTCCACTCATCATATTAGGATTTATAGGCAACCAAAGAGTAACACACACACACACATATATATATATATATATATATATATATATATATATATATATATATATATATATATATATATATATATATATATATATATATATATATATATATATATATATATATATATATATATATATATATATATATATATATATATATATATATATATATATATATATATATATGTGTGTGTGTGTGTTTCCATGGCTTGGAGTTGCATGGCTGCTTTTGAAACAGGCTTACTAGTCTTTATTGATGATGCAACTCATGATGGTAGCAGCGTAATGAATGATGAAGTCTATAAAACCATTTCGTCTGGCAATTTACTGTAAAATTCAAACTGAAAAGCTTCATCATACAATGAGACAATGACACACCATCACACTGTCAACATGACAAATAACTGGCAGGGTGGAAAAGTGGAAAGACTCACACAGGCCATATCAGTCACCAGAGCTTAATCCAGTAGCACTTGCATTTTACTGACTAAATATAGAAAGGAACAGAAAATAAAAGAGGCTGCATCATATCCACCAAACAGAGCAGTGCACCCATTTTCATTGTACACCCACTAAAAAATGAAAACAATGGCATTCTGTTCTACAGGATGTTATTATTATAAATACTGTATTCATACAGGGGTATGCGCTACTTTAGTAATTTATTAAGTCTACATTAACTCCTGTATGACTTTTCTGTATATTCCACAGGTTTATTTATGAGATCTCCCACGTGTGTATATGTGGAGCTCCAACATTTTAGTTGTGGTTTCTTGTCCTGTGGGTGAGTGTAAGTTAGCATGTGTGCCTTATATTGCGGCCACATTAATCTTTTTATGTCGTCGCATTGTGGCGAGTGGTGACCAACCGCTTCATTTGAAGTTCAGGCCTATAGGTTAGGTGAAGGTATTGTGTGTAAACTAGTCGTTATGGTTGTACTGAGGGCAAGCAAGTGTGCAGGAAATGAACGTTAAAGGCAGTCATGACTGAAACAAGACCACATTTCCCCATAAACGTCAGAATTAAAGCTGTGGCTATGTGTTTGGAAGCGGCTGATTAAAGTACAGGCCTCATTCTATTGCCTCTGGCCTGACTTTTATTGTTTGCCACTGATTTTACTGCAGGTGTAAGCTTCTCTACCACCATAACTTTAACAGTTGGCTGCAGAAGCCAATGCATTTTTTTTTTTGCCTTACCTTTCAAACTTGTCTTTTAAAGGAATCTAGATGAATTTCCTGCGTCAAACTAGTTCCTAGCGTGTTGGTTTATCTTGAAAGATCACACATACCACAACATGAAACAATTGATTTAATCCAGACAAGAGAAGTGGGAAGAGGTACACAAGATCTCGAATCACTGTAACTACCTGTAGTCGCAGTAACAGGGACCATATTTCACCTTTTACATCCAGTTCTTATAGACTTTTGGGGGATGTGGTCTCACTGAGGAATGCAGGTATGTGTGTGTGTGTGTGTATGTTTGCGTAAGTGTGTGCATGCATAGTCTAAGGCCCTTTGTTTGCGGACCATTCTTTGTTGAAGGGGACAAAGTCAAAGAGCCATTAATCCCGATTGAGCACTTCTTCTGATAGCGACGGCTGGTCTTTTGTTCACAGTCAGGTGCCGATTCTCTGTTGGAGGAAGTCTTTTGTTTCTTCTGCAGGAGACACCCAGTCTCAACGTCTCCAGGATTCCTGTTCTATACTCACCTCACATCGTGTCCACTTTTATTAGAATGGCACAATTTCATGAACACACTATTTTACTGATACGTTGCATTCATAAAACCACATATTTCCATTACTGTCCACATCAAAATACTACTGCGGGAAATGCAAAAAGCACCCTGAATTGAGCACATTGGTAACTGACATCAAAATGGCTGGCAGCACGCTGTGATTGGTAACCTAATTGCAAAAAACAAAATATAGCCCTTAAAGCCTCATTTAGTAGAATTAAGAGTTGCTGTTTACTTGTGTTACTTGGATGCAGCACATGCACTACGGTGTCTCAGAGAGACCATACTTTGGAAGCCCACTCCAGTGAGCAAGAGAGCGAGCGAATACAAATGCAAGTTACATTGGTTTCAGTACCTAATAGCGCGGAATCTACAAAACGTGGACACCTCATACAATTCTTAGAAGTCAAATTGAATATAGGACAGTGATCCAGGCACAAGAGGACTAAAAACACAGCACATGCGGCAGCCATACGCAATACAAGGAAGCCACAAATGTACTTTTTGGCCGTGCTTTCCAAGGTAAATTCTTGTTGTGTCTTTGCTGGCGTTTTGTTTTGTGTTTGGTGGATGAAAAGAGAGGTGTAGAATAACTAGTCATTCTAACTCCCAAACCGATCGTTGTGCACACTCTGAAACTTGTGCTGCATGGAGCGACCCGCCCTTTTATTTATGATTGGCATACAAACCTTTCATTTCCTCTATTTTTCCATTTATATTTACTATTGGCATATAAACCAGAAAACCTCTCGGTTGCATATGAGACACATACTGACATCCAAAACATGATTTGAATTATTTTGGCGAAGGTTTTCCACCTTCGCTTTCCGTTGCTAAAAGAAACATGACAGCCTCCATTTTAGCAGCACTCACCATGTAATGTAATAGCAATTACTAGACCTATATAAAAAAAAGTGTTGATTTGAAAGAACACATGTATTTACACCTTATTGATATTTATAGTGGGTTTTTAAAACGAATAAGTGTCTAAATCTTATACATTGTCTGTTTAATACCCAGTCACAGAAGCTAACCTCACTGTCACTCAACTAAAAATGAAGACTTTTAACTTCTGTGAAAATTCATGATGGTAGTGAAGGTAACATCATGGTGAACAATAGATTGTTCAAGTATAATCAAAAACTGGTTCTAACACCAATAGAGTTTGTTTTGTTTATTCATTTGATGCAACACATCAACTTACTTCATCTGTCAGTCTGTTTTGATGATGGAATATTTTAATTCATCTTGATAATTTGTGTTGAGTGATTTGATTTTGATGAGCCAGTTTTACACAACCACAAACTTATACACTTACACAATCCTAATGACTTCCATTACGAATACCAACTCCAGTATATTTACTTCTGATTGACACTGTCAAATTATGATTACCATTTCTTTTTAATCGTGGTTAATTAGTCAAAGATGATCTATTACCCACAGCTGCTCCTCCGGTAGCGCAACGATTTTGTTGTTATGTGATACTTGACCAGTGGAGGGCAGTATGACTACTACTACAAAAAAAACCTCTCAAAGCAGAACACATGGAGATTTTAAGCATGTCATGTGCTGTGATGATACCCTTTGAATTAATAGAAATAATGTATGGAAATATTAATCAAACCACTGCTCTGCATATTTTTCAATTTGTAGTAACTGTTCCACTATTCTATGATGAATGCTTTAATATTTTATACTCAATGTCGGATAAAAATCCTGTAATTTTTTTTCATTGTCATTATTTTTTAATCCATATCAAAATGCAAAGACTTTTGGGGTGGGTATTTCACCCGTTTAAAAGAAAAAAAACTACAATACAAAATAAAACAACATATCACCAAGCAAATGCAAAAGGCACAATTAGCACATCCGCCTCACAGTTAAAGGACCCGAGTTCAAATCAAGCTGGCGCCGCCCTTCCTGTGTGGAGTTTGCATATTCTCGCCGAGCACTCCTAAAAACATGCATGGCAGGTGTATTGGACACACTAAATTGTCCTTAGGTGTGATTGGGTAAGTGAATGGTTGTTCGTCTCTGTGTGCCCTGCAGTTGGTTGGCTAACAGTTCAGAGTGTCATCTGCCTACTGCCCAAAATCAGCTAAGATAGGCGCCAGCAAGCCTGTGACCTTTGTGAAGATAATGACTCCTGACTTTTTAGTGTTTTTTAAAACTTGTTTTTGCACAATTTTTTTGCCAAAGTATTTCTTTTGAGACATTTTTCTTTATATTCCCAATAAATCACACGAGAGACAATTCATACACGCACAGTTCATGAGTATGTGATGGAGATGCAGATCCCTATGACTCGATGCAGTCTACACTCTATTTTTCATTTGAAGAGAATGTATTACTTTGTTTCCAGTAAAATAACATAGTTGCCCCCCTCCCCCTGACGGTACAGCACAATTCAACTACCCTCCATTTGTGAGCTGAGCAAACAGCTGCCTGATGAATAAGTTAGGTCGTCTAAATATGGCTGCAAGTCATGTATCTTTAAAAACTATTTAATAATGGTAATCAAGATAATCAACAGCGTAGCGATTACATCTTTACACTTTCCCTTGTTAATTATAGATCATGAGGAAAGGCTGCGGTGGCGGTCTCAGGTGAATTGTTCATCTTAAGTGTTTACGAACTCGAAAGCGGAGCGACTACTCACGAAATAGCAACGTTGGCGGAGTTGCTATGATTTATTTATTGATGTGTGTTAGTAGGGGAAGACCCGCTGTAGTGTTCATTATCATAAAAGCCTCCGGTCACACGTGCGAAGCCGCCATCTCAAGTACTCAACTAGATAACGTTCCATGCTTGCAAGCCGAAGCAACGGCGCTCCCCCCGCAGCTCCTGTCGTTAAATGTAAGATGTAAGTTGTTTTCCTTCCTGCGCTCCGGGTTTATTTTAAATATGTCAAATCTTTGCCGGTGTGCTGCAGGAGGAAAAGGCGTAACCTGTGCTCAATGCACCTGCTCTCACATCATCTCCAAAGCTTGCCAGAGTTTCCAACACGGATGTTGTGTTGTCGCGAGCTCACCAGCGGGTGAAAACTCAAAATGAACCCTGGCGAGGCCTTTCCTCACTCTGTTCAATTATTTAGAGTCAAAGAAGATGAGGAGGAGGAAAGAGCGGCGGTTTTCCCGACACGAGCATGAGCGAATCACATATTTATCCAGTTTCATCTTTGCCAAATAGCCGCCAAATGGAAGCAAATACCTTCAATAGAACGCTCATGTTTGCTTTCAGCCACGCAGCTCATTTTGGGGAATCAGACGAAGAGTGCCATACCTCTGGTGGTTACTCCAGCTTCCTTCCGCATTCCAAAAACATGCTTGTGAGGTTCATTTAAGACTCAATTGTCCGCAGGAAGTGAGTGTGAATGACAACCAATCCAAAGTGTACCTTGCGACTCACCCAAAGTCAGCTCAGGCAGCTTCAAACTCATAGAGAATTAATAGATTCTCGTTGGCATACAGCAAATGGCGTATTCGATGTAACGGATCAACTTCTTACCATTGACACATGAGACTGACCAATCAAGAATAAGTCCGTTAGTTTTCTCAATGGTCTGTTCTCATTAGCATCATAGGTAAGCATGAGTCTATCCCAGATGACGCCTATGCTTCCTTCCCTTTAGTTTGTCATAATTGGCTGGCTACACGGATCCTGGGTGTAGTTTATGATTGGGAATTTTACTCACTCTTTTACTTGATGTGCATAGGAATGTAAAATATCTTGGTGACTTAAAGTCAGGGAAAACACTCTCATACAGACACACAGCAGCGCCGTTAAGCCAGGGAACATTAACTGAGGCACATTACTTACAACAGCATGAAATACAAGAATGAACTGTCTTATCCCTGTCTACAAACCATCAGCTTCGAGCTTTCAAATATTATTGTTTGGTCAGAAACTACAACTACTCATAATTATTCGCTAAGTTTGCTTCTTTTTTTTTTTTTTTAATGTGCTCATGCAGGAAAGTTCTATCAATTCCAAACTTACATCAAAGCTGCGTCCAGTGGTTTAGTTTCTTCTTCAGTCAGAACCCTGTGCAAGTGTGGGAAGTAATTGACATATAGATGGAACAACGAAAAATTACTGATGCAATAGACCAGACTCGTACGTTGTGTGTGATGGTTACTGACCGTTGAAGAGTGAGTTTACTGACCAAGACTGGCATTGTGTGTAGTGATAGACAAATAAAGAATGATTGTCTACTGCTGCATTTATCATTTCTTCATCTTTGTACCATTATGAACTGGCTTTCATTTGCCATTCTTATTTGCCATAGTGATTGGCCTTATATATTTATCTTCATTGTTGGGTCTACATGGCAAACGCTACACACATCCCTATTGTTTGATTGGCTGATTGATCTTTCGTTTGTCATCGCTCATTGTACATGTCAATTACCACTGTAGGGCAAGTTACTTCAAAATTGTAATGCATCATTTATTACTCATTACTGTCATTTCAAAGGAATGAGTTACATTACAATAGTACTGTATTTGAAATGTAATGCATTACATTACTATTACATTACTTTTATATTACTCTCACAGCCATAACTGGAAATATGGATTTGCCATTCTAACTGTAGCTCATTACTCTCATTACACATCCTGTGAAAGGTTGGATTAAGCCTAAAACCATTACAAATCATTTCATCTGTATTGTATTGTAAACCTTGAAATACAACCTTTATAACTTATCTCCACAGCATAGTGATGCATTGTTTATGCTGTAGGCAAAAACAGTTTCACGATATCAATGTTAATATTCGAATTCAAGTTCAGTCGGCAGAAATAGATGCTTTCGGTGGGGTTAGCAGCTAGCCTACATCATTGTTATTGTGTATCATCTTTATGAACATTGACCAGAAAACTATTAATAATAGCAATTGTACAGTTAAAATTAGCGTTACCTTATCTTGTTATTATTGCTAATCGTGACAGGGATCTTGCTGACAAGGTTTCCAAATGCTGGTGAATCCACTGTGAAAAGCGGCAGCATATCTTCTAACTAATCTTCCCGCCGCTTGATGTCGAAGTGTCATCCATCAGCGTGTTTTCTTTTTGCTAACTTCATGTTACTTTGGCGCCGCGCTAAAGGGTTTGTCAAATTACTGGTCCTATTTGGCGAAGTGGATATATAATGGCGTATGTAATGTAGTGTAGTGTAGTGTAGTGGCATAATGTTCGCTGTCCATCTTGTGTACCGTGTTGCAGTAAAAAGTAATGCATCGCAGTAATTGCATTACTTTTGTAATGCATTACTCCCAACACTGTCAATTACTATACAGTACATAACACTTGTAGCTATTGGTTAGTTAAATCGCTTATTCGTCATTGTTCAGCGCACTCAAATCACTACACGCAGCACCAGGGACCGGTAATAACACTTGAAAACTGTTGGGTCAAAAATAACCCTATTTGGGTTAAAAAGGAAATGATCCACTACTTTGCTCAGTTTGACCAATGGTTCAGACAGCCATATACGGTATACAGTATGTGACTACAACTGTTGGTCATTTATGGTCATTGGTGCTACCCTACTAAATATTACCACTGCAATGACCTTTGCTGTCTCGATAAGAAAAAATTGAGAATTCAACCAAAAGTGAATTGGCTGGCTCTCGGGATGTACAAATATAGTCTTTTCCGGAAAAGACTCAGTCTACTGACGTTAACAGGAGGACTTGCCCAAACTACCCTTCACAGAAATACCGCACAATGTCTTTGTAAAACCTCCAATAGAGTTAAGAGTTACACTACGAATCCTCTTACATCCAGTGTGATACAAAAGTAGAAAACCAATATTCTTTTTAATAGTGTGGTTGCAAATAACTGTCCTGGTTTCAGCCGTTAGTGGTAGAATGTGTGTCGTATTGCTGTAATGTTAGCACATTGACGGGTGACGGGTAGAAATATTTAAGTAGAAATATTCTAAAATTGTGCTGTATGTGTATTTTATTTATATTTTTTCTTCCCAAAATGTGCAATTGGCTGTGTAATGCAAAGTCTGACAGACATGGAGAGAAAAGACTGAGTCAAAGAAGAAGCAGGAAAAAAACTCTCGATGTGATGTAGGGCTGCCGAAGGAACATATTACCTCAAAAAAAAAGGATTATTGAATCCAAACAGCAATGAGTCTTTGTAATCCAAGTATAGTTAGTTTTCAATTTTGAGATCGTTTTCCTTTTAAATGTTTTCATGCACTGTGGCATCTAGGAGAGTAAGTTATCTATGAGAACAGTTCATGGAATCACAAATAGGTTAAACATTTCTAGGAGATTTGTGGTTGCTTAAAATTTCAATAAATTAGGTGATCAGTTTACTTTGTAAAGCAACAATGTTTATGGTACTCTGTTGCATTTAAAATGGGAGAAAAACAATCAATCTTTTCAAAGGCTCATACTTTACTTTTTACTTGGGAAAATGGCTATGGGCGTTCCACAAAAAGCGTAAGCTACAAAATCCCACTGGTTCATTAGTTAATGAAATTACTTATTTATTAATTGCTCACTGTACAAATACCGTAAATCATTACATACAGCGTCAAATATTAGTTGCGCTTTATGTCATGTTCGATGTCAAATATTACATGCAGCACCAGTGACTGGTGGTTACATCTGTCACTTCATTATTTACCTTTTATGTCAAACTTTAGATGCTGCAGCATCCCTCCAGATTGGCCTTTCAAATGTCAGCCATTACACACAGCAGTCTAACTGGTCATATGCATCTGTGGTATTTCAGTGGTCAGTCTACCATTAAAGGTTAGATCGCTCACTTCATTAGTCATATTCTAGTTGTCAGTCGTTATCGTATTTGAAAGGGCTTTTGTTGTGCCCATTATTTTCTAGTCCAACTGCTCATTAGCCCCTCTATCCTATTCTTTCTGTCTTTGCTTCTGCTCAGCGTCTCCATCTTAACTCAACAGCCCAGATGGTTGCCCCATAGAGCCTGTGATATCTTTGAGATGTATCTGTCAGAGATATTTTTTTTCCACATTGCTTGCTTCTTGTATGTTCTAGATAAGCTCAATGTTTGAAGTGTCATGAGTTCATTTCTGTTGTGTAATCATGCTCAATGAAGGAAATTTACATCATCTGTCATGCCGTACCAATTGGTGAGTTTACTCACTTTTCATTGGTCAGTCTTTGTTATTTCCTCAGGATGTTAACCTTTACCCAAGAGGGTCAACACAATCATCACTAGGAGGAATGGGATTACCATTGTCATTAGCAGATATGCTTGAAAACCTTCAACTTATTATTAACAAACAGCCTCATGTTTGCCTTCACCATGAGGAAGAGAAGGCAAAAACAAACTCCACTGTAGCTGTCAACATTTCCACTTTGTCTGATCGTCTCTTTTACAAGCACCTCGCAGCATGTAAACACAAACGCATACACAAAAACACACCGCAACAAAAACCCGTACGCCCTCGTGCATACACGCCACAATTTCCTTCGGTGCTGGATGCTGAGAAACCTGTCAGACACTCACAAAGAGAACAGCAAATTTATTTATTTCTCTGAGTTCAGAATAATTACAAGCATTACGGTGGTGCGTGGCGGTGACGTCTCTTTATACCATCAGGTGTCAGGGTGCACCATGCAGCGAGGAGGAAGCAGCGGAGGCGAAGAGACGTGACTCCTTCCCTCCGTCTGATCTCTAATCAAATTAAATAGGTGAGTACTTCCTCCCTTGCTCCCCCCCTCCCATCACACAAAGAAGGTGGGAGGTGACAATTGTGAAACTCAGCGTGCTGAAAAGGAATCGGGACCTAAATAACCTTTCAATTCATTACCTCAAACGTTAACATCAGTCAGGATAAAAAGTACATCTATTCCATGATACTCATCCTCGCATCCCATGTAACTAAGCTCCATAATTGCCCAGATATATCACTTGATCGTCAGCGCGGCAGTTGTTAAACAAAGCCCCATCGATTGGTCGGTTACATCTGTCAAGTGTCATTGGTCAATATACATGTCAATATTTACCAGCACCATTGATTAGTTGATTGATTAACCTACATGCCAGGCATTATAAACAACACCTGTGATGTGTTTGTTAGATCAGTGGTTCTCGGCCTATTTTTCAATGATGTATCCCCAGTGAAATATTGTTTTTTCCGTCAAGGACCCCATAACCAGTGCAAAGAATTTTTGGATGGAAAAAGGAGCGAAAAAGAGAGCAGGGTGCCACTGTGTCTTATTTATTAAAGTTTGGAGATACATTTGTTGTGGTGCTGTATATTGGTGCATTTCATTTTGAGACTCAATAAAATAGATGGTGTAAAATCATCTGTTTTATTTCTGGCTTGTCTGCTAGAAAACGGTATCAGTAATTACAAAGCATATCTGTGTAAAACAAAATAAAGGCACACACTATTTTGCATAGAATTCAGCATAATAGAAGTTGGCAAGAAGATGATTCACACTCCAATTCATTTGTTTCGAAAAGAAAAAGGAACCGTTCTTGTCACAGTAATAAAAAGTGCAAAAACAATCGGCTTTCAACCAGCTTAGTGTGCACCCCGCATACGCCCAGAGACAGCTGCGATAGGCTACAGCACGACCGTGGCCCTTATGAGGATAAGTGGTTAAGATAATGGATGGATGGATAGATGAATGGATGGATAGGTGCGCTGTTACCTGCAGAAACCATGTTAAAATCTCGCACACTCCATGAAATGTCTTCACGTGCCTCTTTGGGTACTCCGACCCGCATTTGAGAACTGCTGGGTTTGATCAAGATGAATTGCTTAGTTCACAGGAGCATCTTTCCATGAAACCCCAGTAATTGTTCACTTCAACCCATAATTCGTCTTTGGTCAGCTTGTATGTCAATCGTTACACACAAAATCAGTCATCATATGGTTACCTCTCTTATTTTTCTAGGTCTGGCTAACATGTCAATTTTTACATAAGTACACAAATGATTGGTTACTTAAATGACTTATTATTACTTATTTTTAGTGCTGTTAATCCTTTTGAAAAACGCCTGCGATTGGTTGGTTCTTTCATTTAACCATATAGGTTATTCTATTTGTCATTAGAGTAACAACACAGAACCAGATACTGGTTGAGTAGGTCAGTCGCGCTTCATGGGTTAGTCCACAGGTCAGCCATTCTCACTGCATCAGTCAGTTGGAGGTCATAACTAATGCTTCATAGGTCATTTCACATGTCAATCCTTTGCTATATTGCAGTGGTAGACAAATGGGGATACATGAAGGCACTTCAGGGGGTATGTGATATTTTAACAGGGTTTCTGCAGGGATCACAAATTTAATTTAATGCTTTTTAATGTCATGACAAGAACAGGTAATTTTTCTTTTCAAATTAAGAGTAAATGAATTGGAACATGAAACAATCTGCGAAGTTATATTATAGTGACCCCTCTACAAAATATTGAAAGTTTTACATAGATGTGCATTGCTCTTAGTCACTTTTTTTTTCCAGCGAAAAAAAATCAATGACGTTACCATCGTTTGTTTCTGGAGTTGCTGAACAAAGTACGCCAAGAATAAGTACCACCTCAAATATAGTTGCAAATTTTAATGAATCAGACACAAATGGAACAGATCGCTGTTATACTTTTTGGGGGGGTCATCCAAACTGCTTTGAGCTGGTTATGGGGTATTCAGCTGAAAAAAAAATCACAGGGGCTAAATCCTTAAAAAATCTTAGAATCTCTGGTCTATTGCATCACCGTGCATCTTCAAATGCTGTGTCAAGAGTGCCAAAGCACCTGGGGAGGTGAAACATTGTAAAATGAAAACATTGTAAAATGAGTTAAATCTTTGACATTGCCAATCAAAGCCATGTGCTATTATTTTTAGAAATGCATTATTTGTTGATACCCCTGCCTGTACCCCAGCCGCCACCCTCACCATCAGTTCAAAGACGAGTTATAGCTTGCCCTCCCCTTTGAATTATAGATAATGAAAATCTGGAATCATGTTCATTAAAGACAAGGAAAAGTAGAGGGGAAAAATAAGCAAAAAATCAGCACATAAATATTTCTTCCTAGCAAATCACCCCCTCCGAGTGAAGGGTGGGGTTGAGGGCGCGACAGTGCCCCCTTGACTGCAGACATGCAGCAGACACATGCATCGACTCCGCATGTGATGGCTGTTAGCTCCTCCTGAAAGCTGCCGCTACCCGGCGCGGAAAAGCGATGGCGGCACGCTTGGATGACACATTATTATCCTTTAATCTCCGCGCTCAGCTCGTGGAGCATCAAATTGAAATATCCTGAACAGATGTAAAAACACATGTGGGCCCGGGCGCGCAGGCTGTGCTGCGCTTTGTTTCATCTCGCTGTGATGTGAGCCTTAAGGAGAAAGCTTTTTAAAATTTCATCACTATTCAAAAGGATAATTAATACGTACCCCCAGGCTTTGATTATGCGATACCCAGTGTGTACTGCCGCTGCTGTTGCCATAATGAGCCACTCATCATCAGCGCGCTCTGCCTCCCTGTGCCTCCCCTGCAAACATACAGTTTGCATAAGGTAGTTAAGATTCTGCACAGGAACCTTTGTGTGTGCGCATGCCAGACAGCGTATATGCACCTGCGATGTTTATATGAAGCCGCTTGTATGCATGGGAGGTGCGACTCCCTCATCTCATTTGCAGTTCGCCGTTATACGCTAACGCAAGTTGTTGCGGTTTGTTTACAAGGAGACCCCGGTCTGGCTGACTGCACAAAACCAGGCCCTCTATGAAGCAACCCGCTTGTTATCATGTTAAGGGTGGAGAGTGACATGTCGCAGAAGGGAATATTCTGAGTAAAGGATGTCAATTACAATGTCCGTGGCTAAAGTAAGCAGGCTTAAGGATAACTCTCCCTTCATTGGTCAGTTGGCAGGTCTGTCATAACCGACAGCGACTGCTCACCTAAAGTCCTCATTCTTCATTGATCAGATGACATGTCGGTCATTACAAATGGCACCAGTGATTGATCGATTACACCCATTACTGATAAATCATTAGCCTAATTATCAATCTCAGAAAAAGTTACTGGTCAATTTCATGCCTCGACCTTCATTGGTCAGTGTACTTTATGTGCCAGGAGAAGAACCACACACTCACAGGGAGAACATGCAAACTCATCATAGGAACGCAGGGGCCCACTGGAATTCAACCTCAGAAATCTGAACTGTGAGGCAGACATTCTAAACACTCTTTACAGCACTGAAAACATTAATTTAGAATGTTAGGGGGAAAAAAAATACGTTTGAAGGTGTATCCAAACGTTTGACTGATATTGAAACATTACTATATGCACTGTGATTCGGTTGTTTACACATCTCACTCCTAATTGGTTACACAGTCTTTGTGGTGGACTGATCACATGCATCACTCTTCATCATCACTCTTTACTATTTATCAGCAGTGTGCTAGAAACATCACTTCACAAACAAAGCAAGATTCTCAATTACTATGCTTAAAAACAACATAAACTGTCCAAACAAATCTTCCTGTTGGCTTTGGTCGACTACTCAAACTCACCCTTCCAAGAAGAAGACAATATCACGTTACACACCAACGGAGTGCTTTGAAGGCCAACTTCAGAATAAACACACCAAATATCACTTGGGCAGCAATACAATGGGCGTCGTATTTGAATTTGACCTTTGTAGCAGTGGTTGCCACCAACTAGCTTCACTCCTCCACACAACTCAGTTTTTATTGCCATCACATCACATCTCTACCAACATCAATAAACTGCCATTAAACTTCAATCGCTGATTAAGGACACACACACACACAAAAAATGCTATTCAATTACACTGTCATTGAACAATACGACACGTCTCCAGCATTGATGCCAGACTCTAAACCACCATTGTCAAACTCAAGGCCTGGGGGCCACATCCGGCCCGCCACATCATTTTATGTGTATGTGTATGAATTTACTGACTGACCAGTGCATACTACGACATATACATTACACACCGCTACGATACATATTTTTTTTTCCTGTTTTCTCCTGTTCAAATAATGACGTAGCAAAAAAAAAAGTGCTTGCAATATCTCAATGTCATTATTTTTTTACATATGACAGTTTAAAATGTTGATTCAAATTTTAGCAAGCATCGTTGGAAAGCTTGCTTTGCTTTCAAGGGCCACATAAAATTGTGTCAGGCCAGATCTGGCCCCCACGCGCCTTGTTTAACATTGTCGTTCTACATGAAGTCTGTCATGAGAGACAGCGCCAGTGTTTGGTTAGTTACATCCCTCCCTCATTATTGGTCAGTCAAATTGCAATTTATTTCAGTCGACACCAGTAATTGGTGAGCTACGTACCTCACTCTTCACTGTTTAGTCTATATGTCAATGAGTGACAGACCATGGAAGGATATGAAGAGGTCACTTGTAATGAGAACTGTCAATTAGAATGCCACCGCTAAGCTATAAGCAGGTTTAGGGACCACAACTCAGTAGGTTCACAAGTCAAAGATGTTGGAAGGGACTGCAGACATATTTGGGGAGTTCATCTAGTATCCTTAAACATCCAAAACACTGCTTTTTTTCCACAAAAAGACACCAACCTCATATTTTGGTGCAGGGTTGTCCACTTCCAAGCTATCTCTCGTGACACATAATAGGACACCACTGTCACACATGCACAATGTCCTCTGACATTCTACTCCCTGAATAACGCTCATCTGCTTTTTGCAGCAGGAGGTTTAAAAAACGAGGATGTCATTTGGGATTTGCCCCAGCGCCTAAGATAGCTGGCGATGGCACTTTAGCCTGCAAGGAATTTTAGCATGTTCACTTGGCGGTGAAGTGACACACTAGAGGGGCGCCGTGACGGGTAGACATCAAGGGCGGACTTGGGCAAGTCCTCCATCCTAGAATCAAATTCCATGCCTGACACTGTGTGGAATTAGCTTCGGACAGGTGAGTGATGGCTTCCCTTGGTGGCAAACGGACATGAGTCCGATCAGAGTTCAAGTTTCGCCGAAAGATTCTGATCCATCCATCCGTTTTCTTTAGCCGCTTATCCTCACCCTTGCTGGCTTGCTGGTGCATATCGCGGCGGTCTTTGAGCTGTAGGTGGGGGACACCCTGGACTGTTTGCCAGCCAATCTCAAGGCACAGAGAAACAATTATTCACATTTACAATCACACTTATTTGGAGTGTCCAATATACATACCATACATATTTTTGGCATGTGGGAGGATACTGGAGTACCCAGAGAAGACCCATGCGAGCATGGGGAGAACATGCAAACTCCAAACAGGGAGGCCAGGGCAAGATGAAATTGAACCTGGGACCTCTGAACTGTGAGGTAGACATGCTAACCAGTATGCCACCGTGCTTCCCAGATTCTGATCCATTAGAACTTAAGGATCATTTAAAGAAGGGTTTCAAAACTTATTTTTGGCATTCAAACTGAGTCCTTGTTTCAACAGTCTGAAAATTCCAATCTTCCTGTATTCATATATATGACTTTTGACTTAGATTCTCATGCATTTTTACAGCAAGCAAGCCTCCTGGCAACTTGGTTAAGGAAAAGCCTTCAGATTTGTCTCGTTAAAAAGCTTAGCGTCTCAATTACAGATCAATACATGTCCTGAAGCTTAAAATACATTATGGATGTTTTGCACCCAGTAGAGTTTAGTGGTGATGAAATAATTAAGGCTGGTTTGTTTTCATCTTTATTATCTCATTTAAATCAGGCTTCATTCATTCATTCATTCTAAATGCCAATCGATACACATACGACCAGTACCAGTAAATAGTCAGTTACATTATGGGTTATTGGTTAATCTACCAACATTTTCCAATGCAGTGTTTTATTATATTAAGGTTTGGAGTCAAATGTTTTGGGCTTTTTTTTAAAAAAAAAAAAAATGTGACTTTGTTTTCACAATAGCACAGCATGTATCTCAAACCTTCTGTCACGTTCATGTGAAGCCGGAGCAGCGGAGGAAGCGAGTGGACCCCAAAAAATGTAGAACGGCCGAAACGTGGTGACTCAAAAAATGAAGGTTTGATAACGAACTGAGGAAAAGAAAAACCTGGAACAAAACAATTCAAAGTAACAACCAAAACTCTACACTGAAACACACCGGGGGAACAGCAGGGAAACAGCGACAGGTAGACTGGGCATACTCGTGCGAAAGACAAGTCAATCCTTCAAAATAAACTGCCTTTTAACTTGTATGACACAAACAGCCTTGGTGTAACTATTTGGAAGACCCCCTCCTCCCCAAACAACGACACACACACACACACACACACACACACACACACACACCAACACACATGGCCTACGATCCCTGTGGATAGCAGATTTCAATCAAAATTTGAGGCTCACAAAAGCAGCTTCACATTCGCACAACAATTACGACCGACGTGAAATATGGATTCTCGCCTTGACGCCGCGCCACTCGTCATTCACGGGGGCCAGCGGGGTCGTGCCATGGGAAGCAATTATTGCTAGATGCCAGCTGACAGCCTGATTCCATTGCCAGCGCCATGATGCCTCTCATCCCCGGGCTTTCTCTAGGCAAATTGCATCCTCTTCCCTCAAATCAAACCTCTTTGCTACTATTGGCTACTATCAGAGGGAGGGAGACGGTTCCCTTTGTTTCGTGGGACAATGCAGTGGGAATAGGGTGGACCTAACAAAGAGGCACTTTTTATTTATTCATTTCTTTTTTACAAAGCCTTTAGGGACAAGTCTTTGGGCAAGGCAGGGAAAAGCATCAATTAAGACTCATGCAAAAAAAAAAAAAAATCTTACAAGCAAAGGCTAAAAACAGCTCTTTTCAAATTTCAATAAGTTGCGAGGGCATCCCTTCACCACAGGTTAAAGCAGTAATCACATGTTGGGTCAGTTCTGTTGGTGACATATTGCTAAAAAAAAACCAAACCATTAACTGTAATAGGTCTGAAAGTTGTTCGTAATCCAGGTATTGACTTTCTACATTGGGCAAGCTTTCTGAAGAGAAAACTAACAAAATAACTGCAATTCAAACAAAAACAAAAAAACATTCATCAATAGAATAAAATAAAAATGTAAAAACCATAACTAACTGGAATAGAATAGAATAGAATAGAATAGAATAGAATAGAATAGAATAGAATAGAATAGAATAGAATAGAATAGAATGCCTTTACTGTCATTGTACAGCAGCTATACAGTACAATGAATTTCGGAACTCTCCTTCGATAGGTGCATATATACTCAATAAAAGTCCAAAGAAAACTAAAACTAATGCAAAAGCTAATAAAAAATGGACAAAACAGAGCATTTGTAAATAAATAAAAATCAATAACTCAAACACACACTTAAAAACTTATATACATTTTAAAAATACTCCAGTCAAAACAGAATTAAATTAAAAAAAGGATGTTAAAAATTCCCAAACTATTACAACCCTACTGATATTCAGCGTTCCACTTAGTGGAACTAGTTTATCAATTGAAAAAAAGCCCAAATTAACGTGAGGGCTTAAAAGTGCAAATACTAGATGAATAGGGATAAATGAGGGGAAATGGTACAATTAATTGCGATAAAAGTCAAACAGTCATTTGCCACTTTGCTCATTAGTTGAAAAAACACACCAAGGCAAAGTTCAGTTGGATGCTTTAATCACTTTAATTAATGCACATTGTTGTGTGTTCCTTTCTCGCTCACGGGCCTGCTCACTCGCTCCCTGTGTACCTATATTAGTGAAGTAATAAATAAATGAGTACACACACACGGACGTGCTGCCACCGACTAATTATCATGCAAATACAGCAGCAACAAAGCGTGCTGGGACTGTTAATCTGTGCCGCGTCGCCAGCGAAATTCCCCAAAGTGCCTCACAATTGTCCACCGTGCAATTAAGAGGATGGAGCAGAGAAAAAAAATGCCTGTCACTTGAATTCTCTCTTTAGGCTGAACAAAATGAAAATAAATGGTGTGTGTCAAAATCTACCTTTTTTACTATACACATAAATGGTAATGCAACATTTTGCTTCGCGAGTTGGCAGTGTTTTGTCTTGTGACAATTTGCCGGGTTTAAAATTAGACCAGTTCTATTCAGTAACAAAAACAGGCCTTGTGTGGGCTTTTTTCGACAGTCTGGTGCTTTTTATTGTCTTGTCCTCTTGGATTTTGAGAAGAAAACTGTGATGCCTTCACTTTCTAGGCCTAGTTTTGCTTGGATTCATGTTGATGTGGACCCGATTTCATGTCCAGGTAAGTCTTGGCTTTGATTTAGTTTTGAGGATTTTCTTGTCTTCGTTTGCAGAGATGTGCACAAACTTGTTAAAAAAAGAAATGGTGAAATCAGAATAACTAATTCATCTCTGGCACTTAAGTGAAAGCGTATAGAAAATGCAATACATTTTATGGAGTACATTTTACTTTGAGGAATGTTTTACTCTGGAAGTAACTTTATTCGTCCCCAGCCTAAACAATAACATTTACATTTGGAAGAGGGTAAAATATTTGTTATACATTTTTCTCAAAGCATTTACCCAAATTTTACACTGACAAATATACGGTTTGCTCTGTGAAGTTTATTCTGTAGATTTACTCCAGTTCCAGTACCCTCCCCAAACAAATGTTTTGTAAAATGTTTAAATCAAACTCAATCATAGGTCACTATAAAACTTACTTTACCAGTTTTACTGTGTGTAAAATGTACTATGAGTACAAATAAAATGTATTTTTTTCTACTGTCAATTACATAAAATGATTTTAATGATTTGTCAATTAAAAAAAGTAGTTTCCTCTCATCCATTAACTTTCATTGTGCACATAGTTAGACATGTTGCAGAGCTGAGAACTCAATAGTATTAATTTGCCTTTTTTCCCCTCAAAACATGGTCCCGTACCATTATTAGTTTAATATAATAATGCTAAGTTGGCTGGTGGTAAAAAGTGAAGAAAAGAGGGGAAAAAAAGTTCTGACAATTTTTGGGGGGGGATTTTGTTTCAGGGTGGCAACAGTGGCTGACCTTACAGTGCAAGGGTCACGCGTTCACTTCTGGCTCTGGTCCTCCTGTGTGGAGTTTGCATGTTCTCCCCCTGCCTTTGTGAGTTTTCTCCCACTTTCCCCAAAACATGCATGCTAAGTAAATTGGACACTCCAAATTGCCCTTTGGGGTGTTAGTGAGTGTGAATTATTGTCTGTTTATGTGTGCCCTGCATTTGGCTAGCAACCAGCTCAAAGTGTACCTCACCCTCTGCCCCAAGACAGCTGGGATAGGCTCCAGCATACCTGTGACTCTCATAAGACCAGAGATTTCATATACCACAAATGTTGTTGATGACAGTTTTGTTGCAGGAGCATTTCCAATAGATACATCTTTGGGTGAGGGGTTCAAGGTTTCACAGTTGGCAGTGGTCAACTTCCCTTTGTACTTGTGTGTTGATTTTTTTTCTACTGTATACTTCATTTTCTCTTGAATAACACTTACGTTCAACTTTTTTGTACACTTAATCAGGATAAAATGGAATACCTATCCACCCATTTTCGCTAGCACTTATTCTCTATACGAGCCAAACACAGAGCACATAGACAAGCAACATTTCACACTCACATTCACAACCTATAGGTTATTATGTGTCTTCAATTAACCTAACATGCATATTATTTTTAAAGTTAGTGTAAAAACTTCAGGGTGTTTGTGATATTCCAACGGTTTTCTGAAGGTAGGTAGAGATCAGTTCAATTTTTGTTTCAAGTTAGGGGCAAATTAATTTGAATATAAAGCATTGTATGATAAATTGAATTAAAGTGACTCATTTCAAATAATGCATGCCTTTATTTTATTAAATTTCATACAGATGTACATTGTCATTAGTGAAGCGATTTTCTGTCAGATGAACCAGAAATAAACAGATGATGTTCCATGATTTTATCTTCTGGAGGTGCTGAAACACATCTACCTGGAGATACTTCTGCAATTCTAGCTCCAGATTTTAATAAATAAGACACTGTAGAATTTTGGAGGGGTAGATTCCACTTCCCTGTTACCACAAGTAATTATTTACTTGTTCATTTAATCAACGTTAAAAGGTAATAAAAAAAAACTATAACACAACAGAGAATCAAGGAAAACACACACTCTAGAATTCTATTTCCATCCGAGTTTATCTCGGAAGTCCAATAAGATACAATCTGATCTGATCTGTGCTTCTTTCCTCAACACGCAATTTCAACTTGCGAATGAGTTAACAGAAAAAGACGCCTCTTAAACAAAACAGTCCATTATTACTCAAGCCTATCTAATACTAGGAGACTGTTGGGAATAGTTGTGTGGGGCAGCTGAATGCACGACCAAATAACCTCAGTTCCCAACATTCTCCAGCCAAGACATGTTTAGAAACTTGAAAAAAAGCACCACCTGTTTAACAATGTTCAATCTTTTAAAGTCAGGCACTCACACTGAACACTGTTTTTAAACTTTTTAAGGTCTAGGATACTTGTAAAATTAGTTTAAAAAGTCCCATTTTTGTCCCATCGCTATTTTATAATAATAATAATAATAATAATAATAATAATAATAATATAAACATGCCAGAGAAGTGAAAATGATCATCAAACGCCTACAATAGATAGTAATCAGTGTAATCTATAGTGACACAAATATATAGCACATATTATCAATATATTTCCGCAGTACTAGATTGTTAATTCATGAGAAATTGTACAACACAAGCTACCTTGTTGACAGTGGGCCCATCACTGCCTTGTTGTGTCTGGTAAAGTTGCTAAATGCCACGAGAATCTGTAGATAGGTGTGTTATGAACCGCTGGAATGTTTATTTCATGTTATTGCTGCAATTCCTATACCCACTGCCATTTTTTGAAAAGCTGTGGGAGGCATTGTTCCAACGGGAATGAAAGGGTTAAACCCCAAACTTCAAAATTGAGAACAAAGCAGAGGTTAACGAGCATTCCAGAGCAGATAATGTCCCTGCATACAGAGGGAGTAAATTGAATAAGATAACATAAAATCCTACAACAAGCGGATTCTTCCCAAAGCTCAATATATTCTAAACAAACAAAAGAAGCAATGTTATGATTTCATTTCATATTTTCACTTTGTTGAACAAATATGCCACTAAGTAGAGCCCAACGAAGAGCAAAAGTTCCTTTTTCCGAGAAGCCACATTATCATAATGGCCTGATTTACCTAAATCACGTCTTTGCTGTGGTTGTGGGTGTCGGTTTTCCCTTGTGGCTAATGAGACTGGGCCAGCCTGGTCTTCATGACATCTCTTTCATTGCTCTTACACTAAATGGAGGCAATGATGACCATTTGATGTCACAGGGCACGCTGCTGTGCCCTCTTTTAATATTTGATTTTTTTTTTCAATAGTTCATCATTTGCTCCAATTCATCATTTGAGCCTTTCATTTGAAGCTGGGCTAATGTGGATGTTCTGATTATCGGACTCGCGTTCCCCTTTGATGGCCCATTTTCCTTTTTCCAGACCCAATTTTGGCCAAAGAAAAACTTTTGTCGCTTAACTTTTGCATATTTTTACTCATTTGCTGAGCTTTTCAAAAGGAAATAACAAACTGAATCAAAGCGTTGTTTGTAGTTTATGTCCTTTAATTAATGCTGTAAACACAGCAGGGGTCATTGGCAGGAAAACACTATTTGATAGCTGGGGAAGGGCATAATGTTTGATTAAATTGATGGAGATATAATCTGTGAAGAATTAATTTGTTGATGAATCACATCCTGAAGCACAGACTAAATAGAATTTACTACATGGCAGCAACATGAGGCGCTTCATTCAAATTTGCTGTTTAATAGAGGACTTCAATCCCTCACGTTAAAATGTTTGTTTTTGTCTTGTAGTTAATTCAGCAAATGTGTTTTCAATTGCTGCCTGTAACGCTGGCATGGTTGTATAGGAGGTACAAATGTGGTACAGTAGTTTTTAGTATGTTACAAATAAAATATTTTAGGAACTGCTTCTAGATGAGACTGAAGGCTTGGTGATATGACCTGAATTTTATATCAGGGGCTTAATTGAATCTTTTGGTCATAACAGTTATAGTGGGTGTAAAAGTGTAAAATAAATAAATAAATAACGGGAATATTTTTGATTGTTTTTTTGATGGCGGAAATGTAAATATTTCCTATTAAAATGGATAAAAAAAAAAAAAAAACTATTCTATACATACTCTTGATGCAGCTTCTTTCCCATACAAAATTGCATTTTCAGATAAACATGTCTGCTTTTTCCTTTAAACCCATTTAACATGAAACACGTGAACATTCAAAATAGCTCTTTAGTAAATCTGAAGTTGTAAAAAAATAAAAATAAAAGTAATTTTGAGTCCTACACTTGTGTATATCGCAAAACACAGGACTCAGTGGTGCCAAAAGAAGCAAATACTGTGCAAGCAAATAACATTGCTGTTACTGGGATTTTTTTTTTATTTTTATGTGTGACCTTGAGCTCTTCATTATGGCTGACATCAGCGTGTTTATGTGTGGTCTTAACAGCTAAAGTAGCTGTCCTCTTATTTTATACCTAGATGCAGATTAATTGAAGTACATATTTTCTGTTCATACCTGCTAGCTCTTCACCCAAACATAGTTTTGGTGAAGACTTGTGTGAACACAAAAGTCGTTCCTGACTCCATTTCACATTAGTGATTAACCACTCCTTGAAAACGCAACTTGTTAGAAAGATAGTTTATTCCTCACCACAAAGGAGAGGATCTGCATCAATCAGCTCATTTTTTCTGTTGTGCCTGGATTTCAAGTTCAAACCAAAAGTTTGGACACAGTTTCTCATTCATGTTCTTTTTGATGTCCCCCTGTGGTTCTTATTTAGAGGATTGGTTCTCACCATAAATTGCATTTCATCAGTTGTACATGATATGAATTTTAATATCTGATGTCTGCACTCCACAAGTGATGGTCCCAACTAATCCCACTGATACAGTAAAGCAGGAAAATGCACATTTTTACTCTGATCAGGCACACTGGTGAAGTAAAAATAATTTGAGGTGGCTAAATCTTAAAGCTCATCGAGAGAATGACAAGAGTGTGCAAAGCAGTATTCAGAGAGAGCAAAGGATGATTATTTTGAAGGTTCCACGTTCAATCCCAGTCCCTGCCTACCTGTGTGGAATTTGCATGTTCTTAATTAAAGTCTTTGCATTTAAAAGCTGCAGTCCTTTAAAAGATGCCATTGTGATTCAGTACCGTGCGTCAAGTGGTTAACATCAACTATCAATTATTTTCAGAATGGCCCAGGAAAGACTTTTACCACAAGTGAGTATGAATATTTTTGTGGATATTTTCCTACATCGAATAAAATTAAAGGGAACTCACACTCATTATATTTCATCTCTACTTATTCACCAAACTGCATCAAACTCATGAAATATTTTCTCAAACTCTTCCGCGGTTTATTGACGCTCGTGTTCATTTAGAGCCATATCGCACTGTCCGTCCGTGTTAACGAATCACACTCGTGGAGAAGCTGGCAAATTTACAAGAAGCTTTCACTGCTCCATAGTTGCTAATGGTGAACTTAAAAACTCCTATAGTTTGAACTATAAAAGAAAATCAGATCAAAGTTGTCACCTTTTAAAGAAAATGTAAAATTGTAGATCTGTCACATTTGTATAATATACGTGGGGGTCCGGGGAGCAGGAACCATGTAAAATCCCTGGTTTGTGCCGTATATAACAAAATAGAGAAGGTTTAAGACTGTACATTCAGTCAAAGCAGCCATTAGTCTGATTAACATCAATTGGTGTCTGATGTCTGAACCCTGGCGGAGATCGAGTAAAAGGTTAACAGCGACTTTCATCAGGCACAAAGCGCCAATTGTGCCGTGATTTTAACTTCAAGTAACTTATTCTCAGTGTCACTCTGTCTCTCTCTTTCGTTCTTATAGCTTAATCAGTCAGCTGTGAGCAAAGCGCTTGATTGCGCACGACAGGGCAATAACGTGAGAATGAGCATGCGACGAGCCCGTGCGTTTGGCAGCGGCACAAAGGGAAGCTTAAGTAAGCTGAGACGGTCACAATGCTGTTGGTTCCCTCCGGGCTTCACGAGGCCAAGTGGTGTGTTCTGAGAACCTGCCGGTGCCTTTTAAGGATGGTCGAGCGCAAGTAACCACCCACAGCCTTAGGACTCCAAGGGGAATAATGTGGAATAAAATAAATAGAATAGTATAAAATGGAATAAATGAACAACGCAACAAATACTTTGCACAGTAGATAAAAAGCGTACATTTATTGGATTCTATTATGTCCATTTGACATAATGTGATGAATTATTAAAGTTCATGTAAACAAAGGATGGTGATTTGATCCTTGATCAACATTGGGGAAAGTGAAAAATATGAGGTCTGGGAAATGTTGCAATTCAGAGCGAGGATATATCTTAAGGGGAACTAATCCCCATTTCCTTTCTCTTATTTTGGAAGAATACATTGGACATGCCAGTAATATCGAAAGCATGGTACAGTGCTCTGATTGATATTGCGCTCATGGAAAAAGAATGAAACATAATTCAGCAATTTAGGGGAGCGTTAATGTTTAATGTCAAAACAACCATTTTCCAGCTAATGCAGCACATTTATTTGGCCAATTTGGTTTAAAACAAAAAAAAGGGATTGGCTCTTCCTGTTGCTGTTGCTGAATTTTTTCAGTCACGCAAATGTCCCACTACTGTACAAGGTGTGCTTAAGTTGTTATATTCAGTATCATAAAGGAGCGGAATATATGGTACATTTATGTACCATATTTTCCGCACTATAAGGCGCACCTAAAAGCCTTAAAAAAAATTAAAAGCTGATGGTGCGCCTTATAATCAGGTGCACCTTATATATGGATCAGTATTGAGATTGGGATTCGTAGATGGGGAATGAACTGATAAAGTAAGCTTTACCTGTTTCTTTTGTGTGTTTACAGTTGAACAAGGTTGGTCATATTGACATTTCATTATTAGAGTTATTGTTATTACTTTGAGTATTTCTATATTGTGATTGAACATGTTTTAAAATATGTCATTAATTGAGGGTGCTCCTTATAATCCGGTGCGCCTTATATATGGAAAAAGTTGTAAAATATGTCATTAGTTGAGGGTGCGCCTTATAATCCGGTGCGCCTTATAGTACGGAAAATATGGTAATTGAATGTCATTAACAGGGGTTTTTACATAAGTACAAAAAATATGCTCGGTTACGCCATTTAACACTCGCTGTATTGAGCAATAAGGGTAAAAAAAAAAAACACCACCGTAACATAAACAAACAGGATAAAACTCAGACGCTACAAGAAGCCACGTTTTGGTAGAAGGAAACAAATTATAGCCCCCCTTGCTAAAGCCTGCAAACAGAGATACTCTGGCTGTTTAAGAAACCCAAATTTTGACATAACCTAACCTTAACCCAATTATTGACATCATGTAAATGTAGCCACTGTAGCAGGGAGATCCTTCCTCGGGGCTCATTGAATAGCTGCTCAGAATTCCTGTAAACGTCAAAACAAAAAAACCCTGATTGCACTTCATCCCATTGCCAGGCTTGTGGTTCAAATTTGCATCTGACTGGCCACCAATGAATATTGTATATGATAATTTAACATCACCTCTGAGCAAGGCACCTCACACCGCGATGAATAAACACATGGTAAGATAGTCCACGTTGCTCCATTGTCTTAAAATGGTCGTGAAAAGATTCTCGATCATCATCTTTCCATTGTTAGCAGGCTCTGCAGCCTTAACAGTCGCATTAAAACTTGTACAAAGCGACAGCATGAATCTCGGCAGTGCCCATGAAAGCTTCTGAAGTGCATAAACGCTCAACAACACAAATATGTATCAAACTGCACAACTCTCGGAGGTGTGTAGCTTAGCGCTTTACGCAGAGGAGAGCATCCAGTGAGCGAGTTGTCTGGATGTCACCGTATTTCATCAGAAATACCCAAGACTCGCCGTCCGTCTGAAGCAAATAGCTCAACTTTATCTCTCGGCAGCCTGCGCCGAGGCACGAGGCCTAATAAGCACTCGCTAAATGTGCTAAGCTGCTTTGTAGCTATTCTTTTCTTTCACCCTAGCGATTACTGACTGCAGGCAATGTGTGCTTTCTGTTCCGTTCAGACGTAACGCAGCGCAGAGCAGTGCAAATAGAGTTCTTTCTCAATTGGTCCCTCGGTGTCATGCTGGAAAGAATACTTGGACACCAGACGAAAGCAAAAAGGGATTTTTTTTTTTTTTTTTATGTTTTGAAACACTCAAGTGCTAAATCGCAGCGTGTACTCTGAGGAGGTTGAGTTTAGTGTTTCTAAGAGGCCCCTGCAGGATTTCTTGATTCAAAGTGCCGTATGGCTGCAGTGCTCATGAAAATTCATTGTCAAGTACCTGTGCAAAGGTCAAACCCAACATTGGGAAATGTTGCCAAAAAGTGTCCGACACACGAGGCATGGGTCCCGACTTTGACTACGGTTTCAGACAAGGTGAAAGTATACATGGGTATTTTTCAAAGCTATGTCGTTGCTGTTCGTTTTAACATTGTGTAAAATGTTTCCTTCAATTTTCCGTCTACTCTAGATCAGTGGTCTCCAACCTTTTTATCAGATTTATCGGATCAGTCAACAATTGAGTATTTTAACGTGAACGGGGGGGGCGGCAAATTACATTAAGTCAAATAATAAAACTGAATTACAAAAGTATTAATTTCAAGGGAAATACCTGGCACAAACGAACATGCAAACGAGCTAAACACATAACTGCTGCCTAAAATGTACTATATGATATGATGAAGATAAGAAGTATTATTAGCTAGCTCGTTATCCACAGTCACAAGTTGTTGGTTCAACAAATAAACTAATTTTGGCCATATTATCAATCCAATCCAATCCAACTGTATTTGTTAAGCACTTTAAAACAACCGCAGCTGACCAAAGTGCTGTACAGAAAAATAACATCGTAAAAACAGACACAACAGCTCAAAGACATAAACGCTAAATCGGATCAGACAAATGAGTAAGGGTCAAAAATAGAATAAAATGAAGGATAAAAAGAATAAAATAGCGAATAAAAATGATAGAGATAAAAGAATAAAGGAATAAAATAAAAGTAAAAATCCACATCAACATTCTTACAAATTACAGACAGTCATGGGCCTGATTTCCAGGGACAAAACAACGCCACCGACTGATTGCTCTCAAAATCCCCCCAATCCTTCTCTCGACAAAATGTAATACCAGCAGCGGCCACAGGCGGCGCCAAAAGGAAAGATCAAGCCAAACAAAGCACAAATAAATTAACTGTTAAACTAAATCAGTTCCAAAACATTATTTCGGTTGCGGCCCAGTACCAGTTGATACACGGACCGGTGGTTGGAGACCACTGGGGGACCACTGCTCTAGATGATCAAAAGTCAAACGCACACTAACTGCATTCGGAAAAAAAGATCCTCTCAGGACTGCCAAAGATATTGAAAAATTGTGAAAGACAGAATGTGGACTTTTTAGTAGTCTTAGAGTTGTACTTTTCTGGCCGTCAGATGGCAGTTATCCTAATTCCGTGATCACGATCACTGCCAAGTAAGTGAATGTCAGGCATCTTCTGAACTCATTCATCAAAAACCATATCAAATGTTCTTTTCTGAAGGGATGCACACCTCCGATACAAATAGAGCATATGTTTACAATTCTTTCTTTGTTTGAACTATTGCTGGGTGACTATTGGGGAACTTCTTTGCTTCTTTTTTTTTTTCCACATCTTGTCCCAAAGACCGGAGTAAAATTCAGCATTTACAGTATTTTCTTATGGAACAAAGAGTGAATACATAAGGTTTAAAACTGACTGGTGACAAGAGTGTTTTCGTTTAGCAATTCAGGCGTTCCAATCTGTCTTGTGCATTTCCAAAGACAACGAGCCACTCATGGGTGCAACTCCGTGGCCTCTCTCACCCTTTTTAGCAGCAGCTGGCGGCTCGCGCGGCCAACGAGATGAAAAGCACCTCTCTGCAGCTCGCCCGAGTGGTACCGATGGAACCTTTTAAAGAGGCGAATTGCTCCAGTGAGTGAAAACACGGCCAACGCTAAGGCTGATGTCATATCCCAGCTGTTGCCTGTGCGTCCGAGCGGGCCTAGGAGCAACGCATTCCGCGCAGCACGCGGCTCGCTCAGTGAGGCGCAGGGCTCTTTTTGAAGCGCCGCGCCTCCGCCGGCACCCCAGCGGCCCGACTGCCAACGAGCGGGTCTCAAAAGGCCCTGCCGTTTAAAAAGGGCCAGGCTCAATCAGCACATGCTTACACGGGTGATGACTCCACTCCCTTGTTGCAGCGAGTCTATCAGTGTTCCCTTGTTTTGCCCTCCATTTTCCACCCTCCATAACAGGCGGCACTCCCGTGCAGCTGTTGAGCGCTTGTACCTGATGTCATCTTAATAGCGCCCGGCCCCCTTTGTTTAGCATCCTTCTCTCAACATGTGCTCCTAAGCGTTTTTGTTCGATGACATCTTCTTCACGCTCTTTTACCCGCTCAAACCGACGATTGACCTCTCTCTTTTCATGTGAACTCCATCCGTTTGCTGCCTCGTTCAGTCAAGGGCTGTGAAAGCGGCCCGATGGCAGGAAAAGACTGGGCGGTTATTCTGTGTTGACGGTCAGAGCACTGAGGCCAGTTAAAAGTGTATGTTTTAAGTGTGTTAATGAGAGTGTACGGTAGAGGCTACCACAGCTGAACAGGTTCCTTGCCGGGGGCTAAAGCAAAGAAACACAAGCATATGTAGTCACTGAGCACCAGAGGTTTAGAAGAAGTAAATTGTTTTTGGCTAAATAACAAGCGTAACACAGTGAAAAAGAAGGCGGATAAGAGTGAGAAGGCTTGCAAAGGGGTGGAAATTTTCTGCTTACATTTCCATAAGATGCTGAGATGGGAGACTGTTTGAAAGGTATCACATTCAGGCAAGCTTGTTTAGTTGTAAGCACACATTGACGCAAAATTTAAGTTTTGCAATGAAAATATCGAGTTAATATGCAGTGAATTTTGCATAGCTGATGCCATTTGCTTTCGATCAGTCTGTCGTGTGTGCCACAAGAAATGAACAGGGTTTCTGTTGGAAGTTATCCAATATGTCCAGTGTTACCATTGATTATTTTAAAACCTATGTTTGTTGATTTAGGAAGATATTCTGATTGTGCTTAAGTCACTCTTTTTATTTTTTAGTTTTCATGTCTGGTTTCTCACATACCCATGATGCGTGAAATTTGGGCACAATCACCCAAAATGTGATTCTGCAAAGTCTAAGAGAGCCCCTAATGTGCAGAGTGTAGGATTTCCATGAAATATGCATTCCCTAGATACCCGTTTGGAAAATGTCACACTTTAATTGTGAAATCACCTTGCTTAGTGAGTGTGGGAATTATACTGATTGTCATCAGTTACTTGTGCCTGTCTCATCTAACAGATTATTTAAGGAGCATTTGTATTTTCATTTATTATGAAATACAGTATCCCCTCCTTTTCCCTATACTGTTATCCCTTCCCGGTTCCCTTGGCTGTAATCGGAGAGCACAGAGGGCCGGAGTTGCCCTCCGAGTCAGGGCGCTCGGAAGTCGAACTAGAAAGGAGCATGTAGCTGACTTATCATGATAACAAGCAGAGTTTACACTTGAAATTCCAATTTATTACAAAAGATAAAAGCTTCCCAAAGCTTTCTTTCCTCCTTATCGATCCCCTTCAACTTCACGAGGACAGGGCTCACAAGTATAGTGGACCCCCCCGGTTACAGCTTGCCTGGCTTACGTTTTTTTCATTTTGTTGATGTGGAGTTTTTTCATCCCCTCCTTAAGGTGTTTTCCCCGTTTCGCGACAAAAACAACTGTCATGACCCTATGGGGTTGGCTGTATTTGTATTGTTTTGTCTCCATCTGCAGGCGTTTTTAGGTAATTGCACTTATTTTTTATTGCCGTCAATTCCTCCATGCATTGCGTCACTACAATGCTGGTCTGCTATTGGTCGGCCTCACTCATTTCAAAATGGCGGAATGGTTAAGCTTTGTTCTATCATGAGTGGTTACAAAACCATATTTATAGTGCATTTTACTGCTTAATTCAAACTTGAATGGGTTAGCCATGGGTCCCAAGATTGCTAGTGATGTTAAAGAGAGTAAGTAAGAAGATGATTTATATGGAAACGAAGCTGGAGATAATCAAGAAATATGAAGCTAGCCTAGCCTAGGCTACTCTTACTAGGGAATATGGGCATAACAAACGCCACTCAAAGTTAAATAAATCCTTTTCATATTTTTTATTCATGATGTTTTCTGATTGTATACATGTATATTATATATACGTAGCACTTACTATACTATTTTGGTACGAATTTTTAAAATGTATGTACAATTTTGATGTTTTTACCTGAGGTTCTAAACGCATGAGCTATTTCACTTAGGTTTGGATTACCATACGTTGAATTTGCCTTACGAGCCCAACCACGGAACGGATTAATCTTTTAACACTGGGGCTCACTGTACTGTCCTCAACTGACTGGCCAGACAACCCGTCAATCAGCTGATGGGCTATCCTACAAGACACGTTGTTGTTGGAGTTGTGATCTACCCCCCCCCCCCCCCCCCCCCCCCCCCCATTGGTAGATGGTCGCACTGGGAGCCAACTGCACGTCTTGCGTCTTGTAGGAGTGCCCGTGAGCTGATTGACGGATTGTCTGCCCAGTAAGTGTTAGTGTATATGTATAGAGGGCCGTTACTCCGAGGGGAACTCGTTTCTCCGTGTTCCTCGACTATATGAGATGGAAACGGGAAGGGTTAACAGTTTTCTAACAATATTTAGTTGATGGATGTATGTGTACAGCAGTAGGTCGAGGTCCGAGGAGTGCCCATGGCATGTGCATTTACAGTTAATTTGCGTGTTTGGCATGCAGGGAACCTTAACAGGGCCTCTTTCCACAGTATAGCTTGTTTTACTTTTTTTTTAATGGGAAAACATAATGTGAAGCACTGAGGGTGCACAAGATGAAGCGCGAAGTAGCGAGGGAACACTGTAAATAGAAATTGAAATCATTGCATCAGTAGAAAAGCAAGTGCGCTTTAGTGTTGACTAACAACAAATGGGGGCGCTTTTCTGCTATGGATTTCAAGGCAGCCAAAGACAAAAACAAAACAAAAACAAACATAAAAAACAAATGATTTTCAATGCAATTCACTTTCTTCAACATTGCAATGATTACAGCTGTTGTGAGTGGCACTCTCAGGCAAACTCCAAGCCGCCAGCACGTCAGCACTATCACACGGCAGTTAATTGTATCAAAATGAGAAATATGATACTTCACCTTCAAAAGGCACTAGACTTTCAACAGCCTTCAACGTGCGGAAAAGAAAGGATGTTTAACAGTCTCTGAGAACGCGTGTTCTGCCAGATTTGACAGGGAATGCCCTCATCTCAGGGTTCCTCAACCCAGAATGCATGCGTTTCATGAAGGTGCAAAAGTACAAACTCTAAAATCAAAATTTAGGGCGAAATGCAAAATTGAGGGCTCTTTGATCTAAAATGGGGGGCTCTCACACCTGCAAACAGCAGCACAGCCGAATGTCAGGTGACAGTCTGGCAAACGGTTGGGAATGTTTTTGACCTCGGACAAATCCTGACGAGATCCAAAGAGCTCGTATGTTCGCGGCATACGCCAAGGTTTGCCCCTCAGTGCAATCTGGCAAGGGTTCTCAAACTTTTTGGAGTCACGGACCCCTTTAAAAAAACAAAACACACAAAAAAAATCATTCAAGCTAAACAGAAATGCCCTTTTTTTGTTACTTTTCAGCTATACTGAAGTTCATAAAATAAAAAATTGCAAATTGCACGCCTCCTTACAATAAACCGGGTAAATTTCAAATGTAAATGTAGACACAAAATGCATTTTGACAAATTTTAAAAAATATTACATTTTTAAAAATATATTGAACTGGTTGAATTGGTTGCTTTATTGACATGAATACTTAATATAAAACAAAATTTAATTAACACAAATATGTATATTTTGATAAGCCAATGTTCCGATTAATAATTTTAGATAATTCATCAATTATTTCTGATTAATGAATCCATTCATCATTTACAAATCCATTCATCACTTTTAATCCAATAGTGTCTACAAATACATTTGTCATACATAACCTTCGCTTGAAATTCTTCTGTTTTAGGAGCAACGGCTCTATCTCACGATTTTTTTTTTGTTTATTTGTTTAAGCAACACATTGTGGTAAATCGCAAATTAGCAGGTGTGTGAATAATGGATGGTAGACTCCACAAATAGCTAATAAGCAGAGCTGGGCAATCTGTCACTTACGTGATGAGTTGCTGAGGAAATAGTCAGCATCTAGGAGGGTTTTTACATTTTTGTAACACAAAGCTTTGAAAGAAATACACGGACTGTACACTGACTGAAGTGGGTTTATGTCTGTCGATTGGAGTCAGTCCAAACGATCCTTCTGTGTATTTTCAGGAGACTTTACATCATAAAGGACACACTGATAATTTTTTTCTTTTTCCTAAGTAACGCTGTGCTGGTCAAGTGCCACGACGTTTACTACTACCATAACCACGACGTTTACTACTACCATAAAGACAAATGACAAATAAAGTTCATCTGAATCTGACAGTAGTGACTTGTTGCTCTGGCAATGGATTTCCCAGCTCTGTAAATAAACAATTGCTTGTAAATAAGGTAAACAATAGAGGTTTACTATACATCCAAACAGGAACCTCTTGACTGTGTTGCAGGTACTCAATCCAGTTGTCCCATCATGCTCCCCATGGTTTGAAGAACAATCAAATGCATCTTTTAATACAAAAATAAGCAGACTGCTTAATTTCAGAGTTCATTCTCAATCAATGGGGTTCTTAGTAAAAGTGTCTTGGTATGCAGTGTTGTTTCACCATGTAATGAGACACTGTCACTTTCTGTGCCACCAAGTAGCGCTAACACTTGATTGAATGTCACCTGAAGGGGAAAACAACGTATAGACAAGAAAACTCCCGTCAGCAACAACTTGATTAGTTATCACAATCAAACAAAGCCGACTTTGTTGGGTGTGCGCTAACACTCCTCGACAGTTCCCGCAAATGCCTTCAACCTTGCCAAAATCCAGCTGTGAGAAAACATCCAAACCCCCAAAACAAGAGCAGACGCTATTATTTTAATTATGCCCTCTTTTTTTTTTTGTTTATTTCGCACACACATACACACACAGCTGGATGTCAAAAACTGTGCGAAAGATAGAGCAAGCAAGCACTAGCAAGCACCCAAGTGGTTGTTCAGCAGCTACAAAAGGCGCCAATGTAGGAAATAGCTCTTATTAAAGTCAATACACATACATATTCCTGATGCATAATTTATGGCGCCTTCTGTAGCAGGAGAATAAAACTTCACACAGTAGTTCGGTTTGGGATTTTTCAAAGCCTTTCCAAAAGGTGCATAAAATATCACAAAATAAAAACCTGGTTTGTTTGAGAGAGTGGTAAGTGCTCAGGTCAATGCACTGCAACTTCAAATAAATAACATTTATAATGTGTAATGAGTTTTAGATTTATAACATTTGGTGGTAATTTGTCAAAACTGTTGCCCTCACAACAGGCAGCAATTTAAATAACATTTAACGTTATTAATTGTTAGTCAATTAGAAGTGAAGTCAAACACCATAAGTGGATGCTTTAAGAAGCAAAATTATACCTGCCACAGAAGATTGGAATCATAATCCTCAAAGTTTGTCAAAATTGGCAGCCTTACAATGTACAGTAACAGAATATAAATACTTAATTCCTGTTTACTTTTACCAAAGTCATATTCTGTTGAGTTACTTTCTTGTGTATGGCTTTCACACAATTAATACTAGACTGAATACAGGTGCAGGTTGGGACAAAAACAGGAGGTAGGAACCCGATTGCAACACACAAATTAGCTGTTGTTTTTCAAGCTAAACGAGCTAATAGCATAAGCAGGATGCCTTGTGCAAGAACAACAACGCTTCAAATGACACAAAGTGAAAAACACAGCAACAAATAACACAAATGCAACTAAAACATGACAACAATAAATAGAAATCAAATCTACACAACATATCAAATAAACAAAAAACACAATAGAGGACAGACTTACTCAACAGACTTTTGGCAAGGGATAGGCTTCATCTTGCTAGCCAGGCCACCTTTATTTATTTATTTATTTATTTATTTATCTGAATATATTTTGCCCAATGTTCTTTTGATGCCCACATTTTGCAAGCTTTTAGCTGTTGTAGGATTGAGTGCACCACAACGTTTTTCTTGAGTTTACTTTCTGTGCCACAAGAGTGTTTTAGTGAAACGTAGAAACACAACTTTGCCTTGTCAGACAACAGGTTAATGGGGCAAAACAACTCAATTAAATAAGTCAACAGTTTGCGGTTCCCATCATTAGCAGAGTTGCCATGCAGGCCGGAATGTTGCACATTCCGGACTTAAAATGAGCCATCTGGTTGCTGAGTGCACAGAACGCTTCTTTCATAATACGTGTTTATTGTTTTTGTTAGATCGATGCCGTTAATATCGGCCTTTCAGGATGACAGATTAGCATCCAGTCCTAATCAGCATCATTAGAAGATAAATATCAGTAATTCAATCACGCCGGCAGTTTCTTTCATAATAATGCAATTTGCGAATGTAAGCGATTAAATAATTAGCTTTACATCTGTGACGATTACAATCAATGCATGTGATTGTCTTTAAGATTGCGCTGCTACACTTGGGTCATCTGCATTTTTTTTCTTTTTTTTCGCTGTTGTTTGCCTGTGACCGCCGCGTGCCCTCAAGGAGTTTTACGGCGTAAGAGTACCATGTTCCAAATAAAGATAAGCTTAGCTACTTCTCAAGGATTTCTTTGTTTCTCAGAGAACACTTGCCTTTGGGCATCTCATCATTTCAATGTTTTAGCGCGCTACAATTTTATTTACAAAGTAATTTGTCGGTTAGTGTTAATTTCCTAAATGCAACATAAAAGAAGCACAGTGGTCTGTATGTGTGCGCGTGTGTGTTTTTGTGTGTATGTGTGTAAGAGAAAAAACATTCAAGGGGAAAGTCATAAAAACAGCAGAGAATCAGGGTAAATTGCTTCCATGTGTTTGCTGTTGGCAGCGCTAAAGGAAGCGGAGCGCTGCTTAAACGCAGCTGACCCGCCGAGACGGGGCCAATTCACTTTGAAAGGCCCCGGCTCGCTAATGAAGGCCTAATTTTTATTGCCACTCCGTCGGCTTCAAAGCGACATGGCTTGCCAAACATAATTTCACTAGAGGTATTTTCAGGTGCACTGCAAATAGTTCATAAATAATTTCCCCATTAGTCCGGCCAATGCGCTTTTTGGGATGAAGGCTTTGTCCGCTCAGTTCCCCCAACTCCTGTACCCACAGATTGTGACATCACAAGGCGCTATTCTGCGCCCTTCTTCTACTCTTACCTCTGTCAGCCCTCTAAACCATTTTATGCACCCACCAGTTTATGCAGTCATGGATCACTTAGTGGCCCTGGAGGCTCTCTGCCCAGGTGACAAAAGGCGATGTCAGTTGCGGGGTGACACCATTACAGGATTAGAAATTTTCAAAAATAAATCTTAGTGGAGGTTTGGGGGTTGTCAGCTTTAAATGACAAATACTTTCTTGCTATATATGGTATAACGTGGAGTACTTGTCAACAGTTTGGAAACACCTTCAAATTTGTTCTCCCTAACAAATTAGGAGGCCCACAAATTCAAGCTACTTACTCTTGATCATGCACATCATTCACAACATGAAACAGACTGAGAAAATACAGATGTGCAAAGCTTTTATCTGGGCAAAAGGAGGATACCTTGAAGAATTGAAATCCTAAAAAATACCGAATTTTTCAGATTATTGGATGCACTTAAAATCCTTTTCTTAAAATTCATGCCTTGGTGCACCTTACGTACGTATGCATACCGAATGTAAAGTTAAAGTTTGACATTTGCTGTACTGGTTCAATTTCTCTTAAAGGACCGGTATTTTAAACTTTTAAACACAATCAAATAAATGCATACAAAATTATGAATTCTTACCTTTGGCACTTTGGCAATTTAATTTCATATGGAATATGAGGTTGTTGTTGTTGTTTTTTTTGCCACATACATTTCTAACCAGGAAGTAACTGAAGCTGCACCTCTCACCATGTGACTGCAGCTCCCCTTTCATGATTTGTCTTGAAAGCAGACTGCTACAATGAAACGATAAAAAAGCTTACTTTGTAGCGATCAATAATTGGAGTGAGAGGGACAGTGAAAAAAGAAGCCAAAAACAAGCATTTTACCGACATTGAAATGAACTGGAGTACTGCACACAAAGCATTAAAATTGCATTAACTAATAGTGAAGAACATTTTAAAAGAAATTACTTTTACCAAACGAAATTATTAAAAATACATCGAAATTCCAACAATAAACCAGACATCCATATTTTTTTAAGCTTAGGCATGGGACGATATGATAACCTTGAGCAAAAATATCACAGTACAGCAGCATCACGGTATTGAAATTACAGCTCTAAAATATATCATTTTAAAATAATTTTTTGGTAAGTAGCCATTTTCTACATTATATCACCAGTTTTATTTTTAAACAAAATATATAATACGACATTTCATACAATCAGAAATATTTACCACAAACAATAATATGCACCAGGTACACAATATTTACACAATATTTTGAAAGATTGATTTGAAATGAACTACCATCGTGCAATAGTTGCTTATTTCAAATCAATCATTCTACTAGTGTAGAATTGTGTAGTAATTATTAGTACAATGTGGATTCTGTCATTTCATGTCAAGGAAAGTTCGCTTTCTTGACCCACACTTTAGCTCAATAGACTGCTTACGTCCTACCTCGAGCAATATCACATTCAACGCTTCGTAAAAGTAGCATGAACAGGTTAGCCGTGGTAGTTAGCTGCAGCAGCTAACTTACAGTGGTACTAATGTCGACAAACCAGGAGGCGACCCCTGCAGAATGCAAAAAAAAAAAAAAAAAAAAGGTCAGATTTGGACGTTTTTAAATAACCGCGATCGATATATTGCCATTACGGTTTTCAGCCCATGCCTGTTTAAGCCTCAGTCCAGAAACATTTTTGAGACGAAATTTCAAATGTCTGCCATTAAGAGGATTAAAAACAAATGATTAAAACCATTACTCACAATTAGCTACTCTCGAATGAGACATTCATAAGCTGTATTTCGACATTGCTTGACATGTATGACACATTGCCCTAAAGTGCCATGGTGTTTGTGCGTGTTGTTAACTTCTATCAGGAATAAACTTCTTCCTATGTGTATATATACACATTTCACACTGTTGGTGTTTCACAATCAAATTCTTAATCGTACAACTGGAACATTACACTTCGGAAATTTGACTGCAGGAGATTTTCCTTGCGTGAGATGTGTGACCGGAGAGCAACACAAGATCACTGGAAAGTTTGCAGGCTTTTTATCCAGATAGATGTAAATTAAATAATGTGATTTACCAGGCCGCTAAGCAAAGATCCTTACTGAATTTTGTAAATAGTATGGACATTCATAAGCTCTAAACGCTTAAGTTGTAGACCCAACGCACATCTCCAAAGCAAAAATAGCAAGATGATAGCTCATTAATCACTCGACTTCCACCCGCCTCTTCCATAATAACCTACATTTCTCCACCTTTTTACATTTCAATGTTGTGATTGTTCTGTAATTGTGTTTCCTACCCTGCAGCATGCTGCTTCCTTTGAAGCAGGGAAAGTGGAACACTTTTTTTTTTCTTGAGGGGGCAGGCTTTTTTTTTCCCAATAAACTGGGTTGTTGTCATTGTACACACAACATATTTATTGGGCAAACATGCCATAAATCACAGCAGAGATTACTCAATACTCCACCGCTAAAATCCAAAAGGTAACTATGGTCACCAATTATGAACCACAATGCTTGTTTTTTTGGTGCTGGTTTCCTGAAGGCTGTTTGAATTCTGTAAAAATTGCCTCTCTAACCCATGCCATTAAAATGTATATAGAATGTAAGTTTTGTATGGGAGCAAATTCTTCATAATTACAGTACCTTCTTTCTAATCATAACTTGATAGAACACATCAACTCCATTTCAAGCAATACAAAAGGTGTTGAGCGTAAATATGAAAGTGACCTCATGTAGGAGGAGGCATTTAATGTAAATCCTTAAGTTAAAACTTAAAGATGTTCTTCCCACTGCTTCCCCCATTATCATGTTTGTCTTTGTCCGGCTGCTGTTTGGGATCCGACCCGCAATACAAGACTGATGCGTCTCGTGATTCATGGCTACAGCCGCTTTAATTCCCTAACACACACAAACCTTAATTAATGACTTGTTATTGAAAGAAAGGGAGCCTTTGGTATCTGTTAAACAAACACAGCCCCTCCTAATGAATTCCGTCTCATATAGCAACACGGTCGGTTTTTGGTCTGCCGTGGGTTTATCCTTATAGCTGGAACTTTGAAAACAAATGATAAAAACGGTCTGTTTTAGAAGGCGCAACATTATTTTCCCTTTTTGTTGTCGAGTCAAGAGCTGTACTTTTGATTGATGAAAATGTTTTCGGAATGGCTCTCAGTACTCTGGATCCCAGAGCCAACTCCACCGACGCACAACAGGAAATGAGAGCTTTAGGGGTTAGGAGTCGGACGGCGTGTTCACATGGTGGGTCGCAGACTCATTACACACCTAAAGCAGATGTGAGTGGAAAGCCTCCAATGATAATAATCAATGGATCAATGACAAAAAAACAAAGCACTTGCCAAGAGTCCAATTGTCTTTCTCACTATCACATCTGTTTTTCAGGTTTTTAATACATATTTTTTTAAGCCAACACAAAATGACAAAAAACACTGATCAATAGTATTATTAGTTTGATTCTCCAAAGTAAAAATGCTAAAACTGAGTGACTAAATCTCAAATCTGCAGATTAAAGCCCAATAAACAACATTAGTTTGTAGTATCATCTTTAAATTTTAGGATTTAAGCATTACAATGAGAGATCAGAAAAAGTGGAACTGCTGACAATCTTTCAGTTATGCAAATGTATTCAAATAAAGTACCATTACACTATTTTAAAATTACAGGTATTTTTTCAACCATGTGTCATGCTTGTAACATATCAGGTCAGATACCTTGAATGTGGTCACTTTTGTCATTTCATTATGTTAAACTTAATTGGAATCATCATTGAGAAAGGTCCTAAATGTCTTAAATTTTACTCTCTTAAGCCCTGAGGAATGTGCAAAACCGTCTGAACTCAAGGAAAACATTTGAAACAGTCTTTGAGACAACCCTCCCAAGCAATGGTGGTTATTAGATAGCTGGGCCGCAATTAATCCAGCGGCGCAGCACAATACTGATCCCCATCAAACGATTTCCAGCCAGCCCCCCACCCACATTCTCCACTAACACTTTCTAATCATAAATAATCACACACAAAAAAAGACACTCAATTAGATTAATCTCCCAAGTCGGGGCTTTATAAGGGGGAAGACATTCCTCTGGCCCATTGCTAACTATTAAGCTAAAGCGTAATTGCTCTCTGGTGGCTTCATATCAGTTGCGAGCTCTGGGTTTTAACGGGCCTTATTAGGCGATTTTCAAAGCGGCGCTGATTGAGCGTATTGAATTTAGACTGACGACTCAACCAGAGAAGATTGAAATCATCCATAGTCGCTATATGGAGATTAGATTGCCCCTGTTTTGATTAGCGGGGAACATGTTGTGAAATAATGATGTCTGGAGTTTGTGCCTAGAGTTTGCCAAATTTGAAGGCGGCAAAGTTTCAAAACGCTTATGATCTAGCTGCATTTGATATAATCAACAATTTGCATGTTAAGTCCCTATTAGTGAGCATGTACTGCTTACTTAAAAAAAACATATTTTTCTCCCTTTTATTCAATTCTTACCCACTCTCTAGCAGTATTCTTTGAAGTCACATTTACTATATATAGCGACAAATTCTTGTGAAACCTCATACAGAGATTTCATGAAATCAGTGCGTTCCTTGAATTTAGTATATCTGAGAAATACGTGTCATAGACGTGACAGTGCATGATGGCGCTCACCGTGGCTGCCGTCTTCTGTTCGCTGAGGTGAACAGAGTAAGAATTTCACTGTGTGGTTTCGTGCTTTACATGTGATAATAATTGTCTACAATACAAAAAAGCAGAAATGTAACAGAAGATCTGCTGTTGATTTGATATGATCTTTTATCCAACACCCAACAAAGTGGGATACTACCATACCATGATTGCAGAGCAGCAGAAATGAGAGTCAACTTGTCACTCCTATCCAGACAGCCACAGTTTTGGCTCTGGTACTACTTTCTCCTCCCGTTCCATGCCAGTGCCATTCATACAAACCGATAACTAGAGTCGACTGGTTAGGGCAGTGTAAAAGTGGCTCCTGGATTCTGCTCCACTCATTTGCAGCAGTAATCTCTCATGATAAAGACAACCATTTTTGTTTTTGGAGCCAAATTTGCCAGTGTGTGCCATTTTTTTCTCGTACTTCCCATCAGGAACCCCCGTTGGGTTAAATCCACTAGGGGAAATTATAGCCACAACGTGAATGGACCTATTACATCATGTCACCAGATTAAAGAAGAGATGGGAGTAGTCTGGGAGACATGAAGGATTGACATTGTTCGGTGAGGGAATCAAGGAATCACTGGTTCCTCTTCCCCGACCTCCCAGATTTTGGTCTCTTCTTATGCCAACACGTATTACCGCACACAGATTTTACTCTCTGCCAGTGCAAAAAATTGCATTGACCTCTTCGATCTATTGCTTCCATATGCAGGCAGTTATCTCTCTTGCGAATGGAAATGAGAGCTGAAATTGCAACAAATGGGGCCATGCCACTGAATGCAGATGTCCCAGGACCAAAGTGCACATGCCCGATTAAATTAACTCTAACCCCTCCGCCGACAGAACAGACATCTCTTTTACAAAGACCCTCACACTGGCAATTAGTTTTGAGAACAACTGTAAGTCCGCACATGGTCAATAAGAAGCGATGGCATCAAGCACCTGGCTTGAGTGCAGTTTGGCGTTAACCAAGTGCAAGCGCCCCAAGGCCTAGGCCTCCTTTACCAGAGCACGGCCCCGTGTGGCCTTGTGCTCCCATTCCTTCCCTTCTCTTTTTTAGGGGGTGGGGGAAATTGGCTCTTTGACAGAGAACACCTGTTTCTGGGGGTTGCACCAGAATGAAGTCTGTGACAAGACATCAAGGAGGGGGGAACTCTCTGTGAGGCTACAGGTGCTTCCTCAGCGAGTCTCTGGGAAAGACAGGGCCGTGATAATGTATGCAAATGGGAACAAGCTCTTCATGCCCTTGATCGGGTTCCTATCTGCACCCCCTCCTTGAATAATAAGAAAAGCTTATAAAAGTAGCCTGACGGGTAATTTACTAAATTGCTTAAATGTTCCTCAGAGCCTAGGGTGTTAATATGGTCTCATTCAACACAGGCAGAGGTCAGCATCCACAGTGATGATGCCGTCCAACACATTAGCCTTGAGGGTTGTTCTGTAACAAATGCATCCGAGCACATACTGTATATCCACAAAATGATATTTTTCTTACCATTGAGTTGTTTCCTATGGAAGCATGGCGCTGCTAATGTGGAGTGAACATTTTGTGAGTGGAAAACTAATTTAAATTTACTTGTAAACATATTCAAATTTAGGCTAAAAACTGGAAACAGCATTTTTTTCCCCTTAATGCTACGGGGTAAGGATGTTCACAGCCTGTGACGTTATGGGAACAAATGCTATGTTTTGGCATAAACTCGACGAAAGTATTTGGAATTATATTTGAATATAATTGAAAAAAAATCTGAGCATATCTGTAAATGCTTTTGAACATTCTTGCAAGTACGTTCAAGTAAAATACATTCAAACATTTAAATCTGTTCAAATGCACTTTTGCAAGTAGGTTCAAGCGAGTTTTTTCAACGTTTACGTCACAGTGGCAGCTCTACAGCACAGAGTTCTTGTTTGTTGTCTTCTTCTTTGCCCTACTTCCACAATTATGGCTAACGAGTGTTTTCCGAGCCCGGTTCCAATCTCAAACTGCTGAACCGTTTTCCCCATCCCACACCAAGCCATGCCGTTACTTATGAAAGAATCAGCTTTACGCACAGAAGTATTTCACAGATGCAAAAGGCATGCGGAATTAGAATTTACATGTGGTAACTTATTTGTCCACGTCTGTTCTCTGCTTGGGCTAATGAAGAGCAGGTGAGTGGCTGTTGCTTTAATCAAGTGGTGAGAGGGCAACGTGCAGATTTGCAGCTTGTTGAAAGGCCCGTCGTACACATGGGCTTCATTACGGGGTTAGAGGCAAATCAGTCAGAACAATTGTTTTCCCACTCCTGCCGGAATACTTTTCTCTCCACTTGTCTCACACATCCTGATGGGTTTCTGCATGTCTCTTTTGGAGAAGACCCAATTGATCTTTGTCCTGTTGTTAAATCCAACCCCCCAACTTGAAACCACTGATTTTTTTTGCTCCAACATTGTCAAAACTTGCAAATGCTAAAGCCATTATTATTCATCATTGTATACCTTAAACAGCATTCTATTACTGTTACTTATTTCTCTCAGAATATGAAAAAATTTTTACATGTTATTGCACAGTCCTCATATTTTTCCATTAATCCAAATGACCTTTTGTAAGAACATACATTTGCATAAAACTTGCCGAACTTAGTTTACAGTAAACACCAATAATTGCATGGGATACATTAAAGACTCACAAGAAGGAAACAATGATGATCTAGTGAGATACATTTAAGTCATTATGTCATTTTATCTAAGAAATCGGTGTGACATCAGCAAACAGAAATTAATCTGGTTGATAGAGAAAACACACAGTCTGTTGATTGTTTTGACCTGGTATTTAAAAAAAAAAAAAACTCTTAGAATATTGTCTGAGTATCAACATGTCATACCAATACCATTAGCAGTCACTTGTCAAAACTACAGCTTGTTGTAAATGTAAATTTAGATATTTTTGTTTTGTTTTGTTTTTTAATATGAGGGGACTTCTAGGTGAATGACTCAACACAATGCCTGAAATTGCAGTACAAGGACATTTACTATTATTTTATTGGCTATAAATACAAATCCCGTGGACCCCAGTGTTACAGCGTCCCTGATTTACTTTGTATTCATGTTGCGACTTGCAATACTGATTTTTGTCATTCCCTTTATGGTATTTTCCCAGTTTTGTGACCAAAACAACTGTCATGACCCTTGTGTTGTTTCATCTTCATCTGCAGGCATTTTTAGGTAATTACACTTATTTTCAGTTGCCGTCCCTGCAACGCGTCACTACAATTCTGGTCTGCTATTGGTCAGCATCTCCTCACGGAGATGGTGGTCTGCTATTGGTCAGCCTCCCTTGTTTCAAAATGTCTGAACAGTAAAGCTTTGTTCGATTGTGAGTGGTTACAAAAACCGTATTTATAGTGCATTTTACTGCTTAATTCAAAGTTGAAAGGGTTAGCCATGGGTCCCAAGATTGCTAGTGATGTTAAAGAGAGAAGTAAGAAGATGATTTATGTGGAAACGATGCTGGAGATAACCCTTATTAAGGGAATATAGGGCATAACAAGCGACACTCAAAGGTAAATAAATCCTTGCTATATTTTTATATTTATTATGTTTTTTAATTGTATACATGTTTATTATATATACGAAGCAACTACTTTGGTCCCAATTTTTAATATGTATGTACAATTTTGGTGTTTTTACCTCGGGTTCTAAATGCATTAGCAATTTAACATAGGTTTGTATTTCCCGTCATACGGTGATTTCGCCTTACGAGCCCAACAGCGGAACGAATTAATCTCATAAAATGGGGGCCCACTGTACGTGATAATTTCATTCTTGAATTACGATTTTGTCCTCGTTTCAGATTTAAGCAAACAGAAAGCAATTTTGCCACAAAAAATAACCTTAAAGCGACTACTTGATAAATACTGCTAACGAGTTTTGTCTCGTTGTGTTTCATTGTTTTGGTAACAATGAAATAAACATAAAGAAATAAATGATGTCACTTGGCAGCAAAAAACTTTGAGTGATTAATGGACCACTCGGGAGGTTTAAAAGCGTTTAAAAAGGCTTGACGGGGATGTATGACAACGATGGTGAGCTGACACACATAGCCTCTATCATTTCAAGTTTAAATGGAGAGGGATTCTTAAGAATAATGGCTTTGGGGAATTCCAGGAAACTAACAAGGTCTGCTTTTATAAAAAGGGAACATCTGTCTTTCAAACATCACAATAATTCTTCAAGGCTAGTAATTGCCCTCACTTGAAAATAAATTGGACACACAGTAGTTTTGTCAGACTATTGTGGTAATAAACAGAGCAGGAGCAGACTATATTTTTCTTTCTGTTGGTTCTTCACCTAGTTTCATCTTATTTAAACTCCCACAGCTTTAGTCCCACAGACGCATTTGCTTTCTTTACCTAAAAAGAAGATGTTCGTGGTTTTTTTTTTGTTTTTTTTTTCCTGTAGTCACAAGAGGGTTACACAAAACAGCTTTGGCTTTTAGTTCAACTTACTTAAAAATCATATCCCAAAGTTGAACTTCCTGAAGGGAATTTGTTGTGTTTGTATGTGTTTGTGTGTGTGTGTGCGTGCATGCGTGTGTGTTTGTGTGTGTGTGTGAAGAGGAAGAACATTGTAGCAGTCCAATGACAACCTAGTCTTAATTAGTATCAGTCGTTTTCGTAGATATACACTGCAATTTTTGACAGAATGACTAAAAATAATATAAACGGTAGTGGAATTCCTAAAATAAAAATTACTACTTGAGGTGTAAAGCAAAACGAGCAAATAGTTTGATACAAAGCATTTTCTAATCAGTCAGATGACATTTTTGTTTCCACGGCATAACTTATACAGTTAACAATGAATCCATTTGTTAATTATGTCTATCGCTAGTTGAGCTACTAAAAAAAAAAAAAAGGATTGACCTTCTGCTTTCGCCTTTACTTTGTTGCGACTCTTCAAGTATGAGTAAATTGCTCATGTACATGCCAACCAATAGTGATACTGATCAAAAAACAGAAAGCCTCAAAACTTGAAAGCCTCATTTGGTCATTTATCTCCTCTTCACTTTCAGTCCCTGAAATATGAATAACTGGCCCAAGTGTTTTATAGGCATAGGGGCAAGTAGTTTTGAATGTATGGATTTTTTTTTCTTTCCTTCATTCCTTTCATTTAAGATTAATGCAATGTATCTTTACTTGTGTTGTCATTGTCTGACTTGTTTGGTATTTTTGAACTTCAGTGTGTGGGGAGTGGGTTTGAGAAGAGTGTAAATAAGTTTTCATTGCACTGTCGTAACCCCCCCCCCCCCCCCCAGCCATATGAAAGCAGGTGACAGGTGGACTTACTGTCATGGCAGCTTGTCAAACTGAAAAAATAGTAAGTAACAATAACAAGAAGTGTTTTGGGCCAGGTCACTGACACAGAACAGGGAACAATTAAAGGCTGTTTTTTTTTTTCTGTCCTTTTTTTAGGCTGTTGAGTCTGCACCTGTAGTGGCATTCTCTGAAGTAAGGTCAGGCGTGGGAGTGTGAAGAGAACATCTATTTGACCTGTTAACCTTTTCTAACCTTGCTCGCTTTCCAAGGCGAAAATGGCTGGAAGAGGAAGACAGGAATTTATGTTTGACAAAGAAACGATGAACGGAAAGTATGTTGAGGACTTTAGTCACAGTTGATGAAATGTAGCCAATGAGTAAAATTATTACCAATTTTTCCGACACAAGAGTTTGGAAAAGTGCATTTCTACTTAAAGAAGTCAAATGTTTTTTGACAATATGTGTAACTCCCTCCTGAGCAAGACAAGTAGAAGTGGTTTCCTTTGGCGGGTTCAATAAAACTTGTCTTCATCACACCGTGAAAACTGTACAAAAAAATAATTCAACATAATTAACATACACAACTAATAACAGACAACATATGGCATAATAAAAAATGTGGTGAAAATAACATACACAGGAAAAATACCTCATTGGACGCTGCCGTTTGTGGTGGGAATTCAAGTGTCCTTTTTGTGTCCTTTTAGTCTATTCTGCATAGATCTTAACTTCTGCTTGTTGATGATTTCTCTTTGCCATCTCGACTGCCCTAAACCGAAAGTGTGCACATAAAAAAGCGTAACAAGTGCATCTCTCCCAAAAATCGTGAGATTATATACAAACGTATATATTATACAAACGTAAACATGTAAATAACTCAACTATACATTGTAAAGCCAAAATATACATCACAATGAACAAAATAATGATTGAATTTAAACAATGAAATCTGAACTATTATGCCTACATTCACAATGTGTTTTGTGCACCCCTATGAATTTAAAATCCACCCATTTATTTTCCATCTCATATTTGTTTTGTCTCATACTGCCACATTTAAAAATGTCATCACAGTGCCCAGGGTTTACCTTGCGAACATCACATCACCAAAAACTGAAAGCAGGTGAGCCATGTTAAGTCAAGTCAAATGTATTAATCAAGTCCACAACATTGCCTGAAGTAAGCTCCCAAAAGCAATAAGGTCAGTTGACATGGTTAAAGTTCTTTTAGAACTCAGGTTTGATGAACATTTAGAAAGAATGGATTTTTTTTAATGAATTAAACTATTGCTATTGACTATTGGCTATTGGCTATTGCTACTTATTCATAAACAAAAAGGCCACAGGAGTGCCTTTGCACCCACCAATTATGTAATTACTGAACCAAGTAAATCTCAGTTGCTTATTTGTACAAATGTCTCTGTGAATAACACATTTTGAAGGTTAGCCCAATATGATGGAACTTTGCTCTTAAAATCTGTACATATCAGACACAAGACACATACTAAGGTTTATGCCAATGACAAGTCGCCAGACTGCAAAATATTTTCAGTCATCCATAATTTAATATTTAAAATACTGTAAATAAGAGCATCAACTGGCCCAAAGTCGTCAGGAGACATGGTGATGTCTGACACTTGTATTGTTGGCATAATTGTGGGAATGTATATCCTTTCTCCTCGTAACATTACCAAACATGATCATGTTAAGATTGAAAAAGAAAATGACTGAAAGTTGAACCTTGGGGGACACCATTCTTCCGATCATAGTTTGTAAAGGAGCACATATTCAAATTCATGAAAAGATCTGTTGCTAAAATTGGATGGAACCAAGTTAAACAGTACCAGATAAACCAGTCAGTTCATTTTTTTAAATGTTTTTAAAGATATAAGTATTCCATGATCAACAATATCAAAAGTTGCATTTACATTTCATTAAACTAGGACTAGAAGAGGTCATTTACGATCTTTACAGATGCAGTCTCGATACTGGGTGATGTCCAAAACTAGACAGCAAAAAAGCAATCTTAAGAATAGTAGATTGGATATTTGTCTGCATCTAATAAGCCAATTAAACATTAAAACAACTTTAAATGATAAAGACAAATCACAAAGGTATAATGCCGCATTCAGATTATTTGCTTTTGTCAAACATAAAGATTAAAAAGACTTAAAAAAAATGCATAACAAGTTGTGTTACTGATGCTTTGAGTTTAATTATTCTTTGTCACATTCCTCGTAAACAAGGCAGTCCTTTTGGAATGTGAATAACAAAAACAATTCACAAAAAAAAATGTTTTTAAATCCTTTGATGCTTGCTCAAATGAGTTTTAGTGTGGACAGGCAAGATCGAAATTTCACTCAGACTTTATTTATTAAAGTGTCAAATTTAAAGACATCATCATTTAACACAATTTTAATGGAATTTTCATGAACATTTTGCTTCCATTGCATTTATTTTAGAGTCACTGGTAGTGTGTAGATTTTTAGTGCTGGCAACGAGCAATGGGTCCAAGTCACACTCCGTGACTAAGTAATTGTGGCTGTAAGTAGTTAAATACCACAATCCTCAACTGGATAACTGGCAACAAAATGGATTCATTATTGGAAATTTTTATCCATTCGAGACTTTTTTTGTTTGGTAAAAAATATTGGGACACTTTTATAGTCGGGGCTGGAACTAAAGAGAAAATCTGGCTACCATATCATTGCAATATTTGCCAAGTAAAATACCACAGCACAGTGATGTTGGAAAAAAAGAAAAACTTAACAGTACGTCATGGTCTTACTTGAAAAAAATTCTGCCAAGAGAGCACTTAAATCACTCGACTAGAACTTTTTATTGAGTCGTCACAGAAGACATCCTTTTACCGCATTGTGCCACCCAGTAATGCTCCGTTCCATGGTCCCGGTCCCTCACCACAAACAAGAATACATTTTACAATGGCGTGTTACTAAGTGCAGTGTGAAAAGGACTCACTACTACTAGTCTATGCCAGACCTCAAAAATCTCAGGGTTTTTTTTTTAGGAAACAAAATACAGAAATGTGCTGTAAAACATAACCAGCTTGTTAGAAATAAACAAAGACATGGTTTTCATAAATTACATTCATTGAAAACTCACACGTTTAATAAATACTATATGCTTTTATTGGGTGTGACCTTGCAAGTGATGTTGAAGCTGACCTAGCTCATTAATGTAGCATTAACTTCATTGTTGTTGTTGTTTTTTTTTTTTTATTTGTGAGGCTGATTGCCTTCCTTTTGCGTAAAGGTTTGTAAGCACATTGTTAGCTTCAAGAGCTAGTTTGGCTGTTTTCATGTTCCGTAAACAGCAGAAATAACATTGGCATCTTTAGCTATTTTTTTTTTTTTAGCTTGACTTGTTTATCGGTCTAAATTTGGCTTTCAACTCACAGCAAAAAATCAACACTGCTACAACATCTACTGCACCCAGGAAATCTTATAAATGAGCTCACTCATAAGATAAGGTAGCCGACTGCTCTAAGCGGATAGAAATGTCACATACAACAAATGTGCATCAGGTGCAATGCACTGAAACATTGACCTCATCAGACAAAGTTCACCAGCTCGACGTCTGCACCGCTCCACTTCCTGTGGGTGCGACCGTGCTTCCTGTTTGGCCGGTTGCCCGCTACAGTCCTACGTTTGTGTGCGTGTGTCGCTGGCAGGCAGGCCATAAAACTGTCTTAGCCGGAGCGGTGATTAATACACCCATCACTTTCTAAACGCTGCCTGCCTGCTATGTTGCAGCCTTCAGGCCCGACACGGCGGACCAATGTTTGCTTTTCCCAGCGTGCCCGCCCCTTTAGTCCGAATAGGGTCAGTGGGAGAAAGAAGCATTCTTTAATTTGACAATTAGTCAGCGCTCTCTTTTGGGAGTGAAAGGAAAGGATTGCCCTCATTAGCTGTAATTGTCTAATTGCCTTTCATCTCAATTGTGTGTAATTTTCACTTCATGGATTATACAAATACTATAAATGCACCTTTGTGTTATTTGTGTATCCTGAAAGTAGGGAGAAGAAAACAGGCAAATTCTGCTGTCAGGTCTTGATGGAGAGAAGTGTTTATTTTTGAGTCCTCCCAAAGAGGGTGGATGGCTCTCATGGTTGATTGTTTGTGAAGGTTGTGTTCAAAAAGCGATCACGTCAACATCATCCCTGTAAGGCTTTATCCAGATTAGGAGAACCTGCTTTCTATTGAGGCCTTTTAGTCTTTCTTTTTTTTTTTTTTTTAATTCTTATTGTTTAATCCAAACACAACCAGAAAACACATCTAAATGAAGAAACATTTTGCATTTTAACTAATCACATTTAATGGGATAATTTCAAGCAGTGCAGAATGGTGAAACAAAGTGTAATAAATAAATGACCAAATGGTACTGGTGCAGTTAAAAAAAAAAAAAAAAGTAATATTAATTAAATGTCATTACCGGTACTGTATTCTCTGAGAGCAAATTAGTTAACCACAACATTAACGGTTTGCAGGCAACGGGACTACAGTAAAGTAATTGTTTCTGCTGTTTTCAATCATCATTAAGGTGAACTAAATGCTGCTGGCACCTCAACAAATTATACTGCTGACTCAATGGATATATCTTTAGTGCTTTGGCTATTTAATGGTTTGTTTTTAAATGTTAACAGTGTCAAAATGGTTATCAACAAATGTCAGTTTTGATCTATTGTGTTTTATTGTAGCCCTTTACTGTCCTATCACTACAGCAAATCTTATACCTGTTTACATTCATATGATCGATAAATCAGATAGATGAGAACAGTGTCAAATGTGTGAAAAGTGAACTGACTATTTTTCATAATAAAAATAAAATATGTTGCAATGCTTGCATTGGATTGTGTATGTACAGTATTTTTAGCTTCATTTTAAGAAATTATATTTCACTACTGATAACCGTGTTTGAGTCAGTTAATCGTTATTTAATGTTTTCTTTTCACATTTTGAATTAACCCGCAAACAACTCTTGTGACAGTACTTCCTAGGCTTGAAAAAAAAAAAAAAAATGCCAGCAGTGGCCAAGACGTAAGTTGGTCAAATGGGGAGCTGCGTTGTCTGAGGCAACAATTGTCGGATGTGATTGTCACAATGTATTTAAAGGGGGATTCCCCCTCAAATCAAATGGAATTATGGAATCATTAGAGATCTCCTGCAGGAGTAAGCACATAAGAAGCATAATGAGTTTTGCATGTCTGTGTCAAGGAGCTCTCAATCTCAGAGGTCTGAATGGGAAATACAGCCCATCTGTTGAACAAGGACTGGGGGATCGAGATGATTACACGACAGGATCATCTATTAGGGCTGTCGTTGGGAACACACAGCAGGAATGCCAAACAAATTGGCTTCCACCACCACTTAATCTGTTAAAAATATGGCCTTTGAGCGAAAACAAATGTGCAAAGCGTACAACAAATCATTTTCATGACAGTAAAACAGGTTTACAGTAAATCTAAAATGCATATTGCTGAGCAATTTGTTGCAGTTTTTGAGACAAAGTGTGAACTTCATTTCTACTTCAATATTTGTAGCTTGGGTTGATTTTTAGTGAATGTTGCCACAACTGTCACCATGATCTTTTTTTTTTTTTTTTTTTTTTACACTTTATCAACAAATCGTCAGTTCAGATCAGAATCATGTACAAGTGGCTTAACTTGTTTAGTTTGTTTTCCTTTTACAACAATTACAACTATTTGAACCTTTTCATTAACAACACATATTAATTTATTACAAGCATTAATCCAAAAGAAACTTGAGAAGAAACCTAAGTGTGCTTTTCTAGCTTTGATTCAATCTATAGCGGTTGTGTTTCTCTAACCCTCCAAAATTAATCCGTGACCCCATTTGTGACAGGTTTGAGGAAACCTTACATTATTATTCAAAACTCTGGCAAAAAAAATGACTAAAGACAGTCAACAGTCAATTCATTTTGACCAGAATGAACCCACCATTTTTATTGATTGATGAAGGATTAGTCTGCTATTTGGTTTATCTAAATAATAGGAATGTTGTAGCAACTGAAACAAAATGAATGCACTTCATAGGGTCCTTGGTGTAAGACTGAGGTCTGTTCCTACAGCAGCAGCATGCCAAATGTGTACGTGCTGTAAAACCCCAATACACAAACTTAAGTCGTTCTATCTAGCCTAGGTGAACATAGGGGTACATATACTCTATGTACCTTTAGTGGTAGTACATACAGTATATGCAGTAATATCTGCCAGTATTTGCACATCCTGTATTTATTGTAGGTAGATAAATGTATGTATATATCCATAATGTGTGCATGGACAGTGAGTGTGTTTTTCATGTCACAAACAGATGTTCTTTGTTTACGATGAAATTTAATTTCTACGACAGAGGTTTAAGTGGATTTCATAATTTAGAACACATGTAGTCCATCACTGATCTATGTGAATGCAGTAGTAAAGGGATATTCTATTGACTCTGTATGAAGAAAACGTTTTGGCCACAAATATACAACGATGAAGTGAAAAACAGTAAGTTGTGAAGAACAGCAAGTTGTCAGCATACACTTGCTCTGCTTGATGTCACATGATGAGACTTAGTCATATTTAGCTGCAACCAGCAGAGTTGCTGTTTTCACTCAACTATTTATTGTTTAATAAAACCTAAGAGACAGAAGGATGAGCTATAGCCATGCAAATGTCAACTGTCATTGAAACAGGAGTTAAGTGCAAACAGACAAATGTCAACAACTCAACTGTCATTGAAACAGGAGTTAAGTGAAAACAGACAAATGTCAACAATTATTGTCAAGAAAATGTGGTCAAATTTACACCCTTACCTGACATGGATAATTTAATCTCTCATTTGATTGATGCATAATTCGATATAGCTCACAGCATTATTTCAATGTGCCATTTCTACCACTATATTTGGCTATAGTAGGCTATTATCATGCTCTTCTATGCAATGAAAAATGTATCATTTTCTTTCAATCACTTTGTAAGCAGGAGAAAAAAGCTTAACAAGTTACAGCTATCTTACTTCCAGTCACTGGATTTCACCTTTTTGTCTGCTAATGAGCATAAACCATCTCGTGCGCTAACGAGCTACTCATGGCTGTTGATTTGAATAACAACACGTACGTCGCAGAGGCAGCAAAGAACAAAGTCCCGTCTTCCTCGTTACCCTCGCTGCTTGATTGTTCTCAGCCTCTGTGTGAAGACGCATCCTAATATCATCTCCTAATCTGCCACCCTCTCCTCCAGATGCCCCCGTCGCCACTCGCTTTCATGTCTGACTGTCGTTCAAAGCCTTATCGTTAATGTGATTTATTCCTCGCTGCGCATTATTTTGTTCCTCCTAATTTGTTTGGCTTCGTTGGTGCGGGAGCGTAAATCAGAATCAAAGCCAGTTGCCTTACGTTTTTTTTCCCCGTCACCTTCGCTAATGGCCTGCCAGGCAGAGGTTTGCGTTGAAAAGAAGCAGACCCGCATGTCTGCCCAAATCCCCTTTCCATCCTTTCCTCTCATCATTAACACAAAGAGCTCATTGGCTACCAGCACAAACACCTTCCCTGACCGACCCATACACTAAAAGCGACGAGTTTGGTAGGTTGCTCCAAAGCAAACTACAACAACTACACATTGACTTTGCAACTTTGGGGACGAAAGACATTGGATTTCACACTTTTTCTTAGAATATAGTTTGACACTTTGCACAGACAGCCCGTCACGGCGAAGAGACAAGCAGTCGACCCTTCTTGAGCATCTTTTATCTTTTCTGTACTACTCATCCTGTTGACACCCTGGACTGGTTGCTAGCAAAACGTACAATGGATGTAAAAAGTCAACATGCACCTGTTTAAATCTCAGAATTGTTAGTCGTTAAAAATTGAGATAACTGAGATAATGCACTGGTGTTCACACCCTGTTAGTTGGGCAGTTTGAGACAAGGGGATGTCATTGAACTTTGTCAGCTGTGGGCCTTTGAGAGTTTTGTGATTGAAGGTTTTACAAATAAATGTGACTTTTTCTGACGTTCTTGGTAGTCACTTCTTAGAGCAGGAGCCACGGTCCGCAGAGAGCTTCCACAGCATAAGAGGGTTCTCTGTGTTCAAAGGGATTTCAAGAGATGGGTACAAAAGAATTTCCAGGGTGTTAAATGTACAATGGAATACAGTGTTATCATCCATTGGAAAGCTATTGGCATTTTTTGCTAGCATTTTCACAGAAACACTGCCAAACATTTGTGCTAGACCATCACTATTTATTTTAGAGTGCATCCAGCACCACAAACTGCTTCTATCCATATTCGATTTCAGTCATTTGTGTTCTTTCAATGGTATTTTACAAATGGCCAGGGCTGAAATACGAGTTCATAAAAGTAATCTAGACAATGTTACACCTATTACATCATACCGCCCATTACCGTGACCTTATATTCTAGGTGTTCTCTGTTTATCATGGTGCCAACAAATACAGTGTTCCCTCGTCACTTCATGCTTCACTTTTTGTGGCTTCAATGCTTCAGGTTTTTTTTTTTTTTTTTAAGACTGTCACGTTACAGCAGTGACTGCACATTGTACTGCAATAACACTCCCACGCTCAGTCCTAATGTGGGGTCTGAAGCAGTCTAGCAACCTGTTAATAGTCGGTCTTGTTCGGCTGCAAATGAACGCACTTTTGCTTCAAACTAAACCACAGTTTTTCATTCTACCTCAACAGAGTCATGGCATTCCATAACGGTGGTGCACTTTTGGCTGTGAGTGAGAGAGCTGTTGGATACTTACATGGCTGTTGATTTGAATATCAACATGTACGTCGCAGAGAGGCAGCAAAGGGAATGACATAAAGAAATAACAAAGAATGAGAAAGAATGAGAGCACAGGCTGTGACTGACCCTTACGAAAACATAATCACAATGCAAGTTTTGTGAGTAATGAGCGGGTGTGTGGGGGGTGGTCGGTGGTGCAGGCAGAGTTTGTGACTGCTCACCATGCACTGTGTGTTGTGTGATGTCAAAGAAAACAAAGTTTGTGCCAAACACAAAAGTCATGTTTAATCTCTGTCCTACAGTTAGGAGATCACTGGGTGTAGGAAAGAAAGGTAGGCAAGGTATATTAAACACTTTATTTATTCCTTTATTAAGCAAACGCAACTTGACCATTTTGTTAGTGTAGGTTATTGACAGATGATGCGTGTTCTATGTTACCAGTTTGGGTTTTGTTGCTACTGCAGGAATGGAACATTAATTGCAATTCTTTTAACTCATCATTTTATGATTAAGAAAAGTCAGATTTTTTTTTTTTTTTGGAGAGGGGTGGGTGGGGTTGCACAAAAAATGTAATAACTTAGGTTTTAACATTTTGCTATAGCCACAAACTGAGATGAAAGATGTAGAATGCAACACTTTTGGAAGCAATATAGTTTGGCACTTGGCAAAGACAGAAATGAGAACAAAATATCTTAAATGCTCCCATCCGACAGACGCAGCGACAGCGTGTAACAATGAAGCCCAGATGATTGTCATCTGTCCATCATGCGAGCGAGGCGAGCCGCTCACCAGACAGAGTGACACGTAATGCGATCGGACAGTGCTGTGACAGTGAGCTGTGACCTTCAGCTGCCTGCCGACTCCAACGCTGACTTCCTGGGTTCCGGCGGGGCGCTGATGCCACTGATCAATCGGGGCATTGGCACCCGTCATGTCAGATCCACTCGCCATCCATTTCCTGTCTCTTTTGTCATCGGGCCGGCGTTTTCCTTCCGCTAGTCAATCACTCACCGCTAGACGCAGAAGTCGCATAGATTCACCTTCACTTTTTCTGCACATAAACTCTCCCGTCTTTTTTTTTTAAGGGCTACGGTCTTTCATCGTCTCAAAGCAACTCGCCAGGAATTACTGTATTTGCACAGAATTTCTACCAAACATACACATTGAGGGCCCCTTTTAGTTCTCTCTTTCATGTCGCTGAAAGGAAATGCAAATGAGATAAGATAGCGCCAGGGCCACAAGGCTCATTTGGCCCCTTGCGTCTGGAGACAGCTAAATCCTCCAATTCCCCTCACGCTCAGCTCCTCGGGCCACGTCCCCCTTTTGTTGAACCTAAACCAGCTGCGGTAAAGTAGAAAACTGTCTCTTGCGGGAAAGTTTTCATCACGCAATCCCTCTGGAGTGACTGAGGCAAGTCCAACTCCAAGTGGGCATGCTATTGTTTAGAACAGCGCAATTATGGTGAAATCCATACATCCGCCTGACCTTTAGATTCATGGCCCGTGCAGGCCTTGGCAGTTAGGTTGGTAAAACAACAGGGCCCGAACACTTGGGTGTGCAATACGGCAGCTACATCATTTCAGTCTTAATCAGATTGGTGCAATCAGCTTCAAATTTTCCCATGTGTTGTTACGTCAGAGATGCTAATAAGGGTCGATTTAGGAAAGGACTGATAAAGCGACAGGAGAAGGATCGAGGAAGTTTGAAAAAAAAATGACGGGTTAAATGAAGGCCAAAGGGAAGGTTGTGTGTCTGGCTACAATTAGTCAGTCTGCTTTCATGGAGGTATTGGTCCTCAGTTTTACTGTAAGTTACTACTTTTACACTGCTTGTAAAAGCACCCACCCCCTTTCTTTACTGCTTAACTGCTCTTTATGAATGGCACCAGCACAGAATGGGGTGGAATGAAACATCCATCCATCCTCCATTTTACTTATTTTATATAATTACAATAAAAATAAGAATTTTCATCTTTTTTTTCAAGTTATTTGATTACTTGGTTATTTGGCACTTGGTTATTTTTTAGATTAAGCTGTAATCGGTGTAAATGCTGTAAAAAAAAATCAAAAGTTGTTGATTTATATTGCTTTTTTCTTTTGTTAATGTTAAAAAGGATACAGGTTCACATATACCGACACAATTTTTTTATAGATAATAACCATATTTATAGTCAGCGCGACGAGTGGTGGTAGTGTGTATGTGGGGGTGGGGGGTGGGGGGGTATCTGTTTCCTAGGGGGCTTGGCAAAATGTAATTGAGATGCACTGCTTTAAAACAATCAATACTGCTTACAATATGTTCTAGTCAGGGAAAAAATATAATCATACAACAACAAAGACCGTTCAAACATGAACACCATGATAAAAGTTAAGCCCATAAGACACTCAAATAACGCCTCTCATCTCATGCAGAGTCAAAGGTTACAGCATAAAAAAATTGATTTAAGGTGGTCTAAAGTCCATGTCTTTAGGGGAGCATACCCCCAACTTTTCCTCACACACTGTGAGGAACTGGGATTGGGGCAAATTAAAACAAATGAAAAACAATTCGCTGTTATGTTGAATGTAGTGCAGTAGTTGTCGTCGTTAAGTACTTTGCGTCCGTTTCCCTTCAACAAGATCTTAACTTGTGTTTCTTAGCACAGTGCCTTCTAAGATGCCACGTTGAAGCCCAAATCCATAATATTAAAACATTCTGTTTCACTTTTGCTATTCCAGTTGTGCTTCTTTGTTATTTAAGGATAGGCTTGCATGAGTGACAGTGATACCATTCTTGGTTTTAGTCAAATGTTTGAATACATGTGTAGCATGTACTAGGAAAAAAGTTCCAAAATAGTGTCTGAAAGCAAAAACTAGTGTCTTGTTGTCAGTATGTGTTAATCCAAACAAATCTGAAAAGGATTCAAGCTGTCATTAGCCAAAAATTGCTCTATTGGCTATCATATTGCCACCTGCCCTGTGGTCCTGCTGCCGTTGGTCTCATCTTCGAGGATTTGCAGTTGGACCAGCCATCGTTAGGCTACCCTTGACATTTGTTCACAACTATCTTGTTTTTCTCTCCTAGATATTAGAAGGAGGGTTAAAAGGCTATTGAGGCACACCTCCCTAGTTTCTTGAGCCCTACCAGTCTTTGCCAGCCAATTGCAGGGCACACAGAGATGAACAACCATTCACGCACCCAACCACAAATAAGGACAATTTAGTATGTCCAACACACCTGCCATGCATGTTTTTGGAGTGTGGGAGGAAGCTGGGAGAGAACCCACCCCCTAGGTGGTTTTGAACTCGGGTCCCTTAATTGGTAAGCGGACGTGCTAACTAACCTTTGCGTCACCGAGCCACCCACACCTGCGTTTATGGCACTAAAAAATTCTGACACTTGATTCATTATTATTGATGATTATGTCATTACCAGTTTGTGGTGAGGATTGGCTTCTACAGAGGGCCTTTCCATGGTGGTTTTGTGGGCATTGGAGGAACTGTTAAAGTACAAAACTATTCAGAAATGTTGAGATCGATTGAGTCGGGGATTCAGATGTTTTTTTTTTGCCTCCCAATAAGAACAAATACATTTAGCAAGAAACATAGCGTATACTGTGCATGCTTTATTTGTTTTAGATGGCCACACATGATATAGCAGGCCTTGAGTATGACACCTCTAAGACTACCACAAGACTTAAGAGCCAATTACCAACAAATATAGGCGAACATTTGCTTTTGATTTCCTGTTTTGTTGGGATTTATATAATATTATAGTCAAATATAACTAACGTACCTTTTGCAAATGAAGTTGCAGCCTGTACGTAGTTTAAGGCACAATCATTGGCCAAACACTGTCTTGTGAGCGCATGGCAGCAGGCTGCGTTAATGTGGCCTCGTTTAGGCAATCTCATTAAGCAAAATGCTTTTATGAGATGTGGTTACGATTGTTTAATGAAATAAGAGTTAGGGGGGTGTTTGCAAACTCATAAAGAGAGTTATTTTCATTTCCTCCCTTTTTAACTAGCCACTGAAAAGTGTTCGATAATTAAGAGTCCCGAAAGTGTTTCATAAAAACACACATTTAGAACAGTTCTTTCGCCAGGGATCAGTAAGGAGCGGCTGTACAACTTTTACCTCATTTAATTTATTGCCATGTGTTTCTCATAGACTTATGGCCTCCATATGTTAGTTTCTAATCATTAGCAGTCCTGCATCATAATGTGCTTTGTGGACGTTATTCATAGTGTAATGTATCACAATTAGGGCTGGATATTTGACTAAATTTGCTTGACTGATTGATTAAGTGGATTCTGTTCGTGTGTAATGTGCTCTGTCTACTGCCCGAAACCAGCTCGGATAGGCACCAGCAAGCCTGCGACCTTTGTGTGTATGAGGGTAAGCAGCTCTAAAAAAGTGATGGATGAATGGATGGATGGATGGATGGATGGATGGATGGATGGATGGATGGATGGATGGATGGATGGATGGACGGCCACTCTTTGCTAGGATTATTGCTTTCCGCACTTCTGCCAATGAGCTTCAAGAGGTAGTCACCTGAAATAGTCTTTTACGTTACGATGTGCATTGTCACGTGGAAATTCTTGCTGCATCACTTTGGGACCATCAGTTGCGTTGTGCAGAAGCCAAGTTAATACACAGCCAACAGCCCTATTACAATTCTTATTGTGTACAAATGTTCAAATTCATATGCCAAGAAATAATCAGTTAACTGTAAAAAAATTATGCAATCGTTACTTTGAGAAACTGAACGAGAATTTGTGTCCACACCACGCCTTATACGCTTTACCCAAAAGAACAAGCCGTTCAGAAAATGCATTAATTGTTGAAAGAACACAATGCTGGTCAGCATATATGAAGGTTAAAGTACATTATTTTCAAATTGGGGTTAATGCTGCATTGCCATTATTGCTCCGTATGTTTTCAAGGATGAAAATCCCTATTAAACAAAGTGGCTACACGTTGAAGATGCAAACAGTGTAACATGTGTACTGCTAGTAAGATCACAGATTACACACAGTCTCTGATCATTTTAACTTTGGACAAATTGCAAACCAGTGGGACATTTTCCACCCTTTGTTGTATCTGTTTCCATAACAACCGACAGCCACAACATTCCCTAAACCAGGGAAATGGTAATGATTAGTTATCCTTGGCCCAAGCCCTTGTCGTAATTGTGGCCGTCGTCACACACGTGTCGCTATGGTTTAGGGGTAAGTTGAGCTAAGTGTCACGGTTTATAGTAAGTGCTGTGTGAAGACAATATTAACTTGAACATAATAACAGTCATGAAGGCTTGATCATGAGGTTACATGTCGTGTTCAGCCTTATTTTGCCACCGCTCCATATTTAATTGGACCAAATTGGAGCTCTCACCCAAACCTCCATGATTTGCATGCTGCTCTTACAGTGCCGCAAACCAAAGTATACAAGTCAGACTGGGAAGTACTGAATACTTCTGCATATGACATTTCACAGTTAATACGTTCCAACATGAAAATGATGATGTGACTAAATCCAAAATCATCACCCGGAAAGTCCTCAGTATTTGATCAAACAATTACAAAATTACATAACATGACTGTTTTATCATACCTTACAGCAAATATATAGCCTGCAAATGAGTTTAATCTGGCTCGCGAAATGATTTTGTAAAGTATAAAATACTTTGCCATGGCAAGGTTTTGTACCAAATATTGGGGGTAGCGCCATTCACAGTATCGGTATCAATCCTGATCTAGACCAAAATGACTAGATCGCTATCAGATTGTTGTTATTAGAACCAGTCTGATTTTATATCAACTTCACTGTACGCAACATGCTAGCAAGCTTTGTGTTTGTCACACCGGAACTTCAACTTCCTGCTTCGGTGTCTAAGAATCAAAAGAAAAAGAGTAGCCTATGGCTGCAGACAGTCCAATACAAGATGCGCCATAATGTTGATATTTTGTCACCTGCGCCAGGTAAATAACACTGCCAGCTTCCAATAACTGCCGTGACTGAGCGAGAAAATTTGGATTGTAGTGAGTGCAATGACAGGTGTTGAACGATCAAACAAGACGATATTTAGCATTAGCCACAAATTCTCACTAGATTCACCAGTATAGAACTTTGCTTTGTCTCTCAGATGATCCACTCCCCTTCTCCATTTCACGCAACACCTGGGCAGTTGCGCAGCAAAAAAAAGCCAGCAAGATGCATACCTGATGTTTTCTGTCCGGTGTTGTTTGAATGTAGTAATTTTACTCCTGCAAGTATATGTATCTTTGTGGCATTGGAGCGCTCACGTATTGTGTGAACGCGGCGCCACCGGCCTTAAATGTTATTTTTCATTTAAATAGCACCTTTTTTATTTTTTTCAGTTTTATTAACAAGATTTTGTAAACAAGAAAACAAGTACTGTACTTGCATGTAGAAGTTGACTCAAAGTTCATTGCCAGGGCTGCACATAATTTTTTACAAGTGTATTACAACAAATTGCAAGATTTTGTACCAGTGCAACACAATATAATTATAATTTTTTAACCAATGATGAAGATTGTCATGATACAGTGATATTGTATATGCTGTAAAAATCATATCGATCAATATCTGTGTGATAGAACTTTTCATTTTTTAAACTCTACAGTGTTTTAGGTTTTTTTTTTTTCTCCAAATGTCTTTTTGTGTGCCCAAACAGTAAAACCTAAATAAATACATTTAAAATAAAGTCCGGAACCTCATTTTTTAAATGAATAAAGGACATTCCGGTACACTTAGCTGTAGTTAGTTACATAAGAAATATATTCAGTTTCATTTTGTTTCATTAGTGGTTTTTCATTTTTGTTTATTTATTTTATTAGTTTTTGTTAACTATGATAATCTGGACACATAGCATTGCGATAGTATACAATGAAATGATTGTGTGGTAAAATACATTACACAAAAGCAACATAGGCTGCATGTCGAGTTCTGCAAATGAAAAGGCATTATCTCATAGAAAGGGTTTTATTGTAACCCCCCCAACTCCCCCAAAAAATATATATATATATTTACCTCTTAGTGTAGTTCATCGATAATTGATTTCGTCTACCAATGTGATTGTTCATCATTTCCATATTTTACACCACCCAAACATCCTACCACTGTATTACATTAACCATAATAAATTGTACAGCGATTCAGCAATAATCTTACTTCGTGAGAACACAACAATACTGAAGACAATCCACTGCTATATTTCACAAAAAAACGTACGAAACAATCTTCCTCTGTCACTGTATCAATAATTTATCACAACAAA